>NC_044909.1:36734191-36846691 GCF_001633185.2 Quercus lobata
AGCCCCCTGCATCTATTCCTTCCTTTAGCCACTTTGCCATTGGTCCTTCACCTTTTCTTCAACTTGCCTTATGTTCTTTCCCAGAATCCTCGGGGAAATCAGGGGATCAGGAAGAAGAGGCTCTGCCCCAAGAAGCCGGTACTGGTTTGTCCTTCTTTTTCCCCTTTTTTTTTTTTTTAAGAATAAATCTGTTCTTCCTTTTCTTTTCTTTTTTTGAATATTGATACAGGCTTTGCAGATTCTGAGCCTGTTATCCTTGAAGGAATTGTGAGACCCGTTCAAGTTGCTGACCTTCATCCAGAGCGAAAGGATGCAACTCCTCCTGTCTCTGCAAGTGGTGACACAGTGATGGGGGACGCCTCGAAAGTGGCTGCCTCAGATCTTGATTCAAGGCTTTCTTCCTTCCTGGCTCGCTTTGATCTCTTGGAATTTAACAGTTTTCCTGCCAGCCATTTCCATGTTTTTGGGTCTTCTTATGGCAGCTTCTTACGCTTCTCTGTTCCTGTTGAAGGCCTGCCGCTATTAGAGAGTCTGCTCAAAAGTCACGGGGATTTCACCAATGGCTTTAGGGGAGGCATTTTTCTGAGCAATATTTTGATGGAGTTGCTATGTGCTGTGCTAGTTTCCCTGAGGAATTCTTCTGTAGATTCTTTGTCTGAAGAAAAGCTTCTGGAGTGGAGAGGGGTGGTCCAAGATCTTCTGGAGGCCAAATTCAATTTGTCTTTTTTGTTGGATCACTTGCGTCTGGTGGCCCATATGCTGTTTCAGAGGCAATCGTCCAAAAGAATAGACATCGAGATAGCTGCTGCTGAGGAGGCCTTGGCTCATGCTCACAAGGTTCTACAAGACTTGAAGGTCAAGCGGCAGAGGATCCTTTCTACTTTGACTGTGCCTGTTATTTCTCCGGATGCCTCCCTGTTGGCTGGCCTCATTCCTTAGTTTATTTTAGATTTACATAAACAATTTGGGGTTGTATAAGTTTTTTTTTTTGAACATTGCTCTACTCTTTGTTTTTTTTTTTTTTTTTTTTTTTTTTTTTTTTTTTTTTTTTTTTTTTTTTTTTAAACTGCTTCTCATTTCTTAGTATGTGAATCTACCTTTCTCTTTGATATATTGCCCCTTTTTTTTTTCTATGACTTTTTTCTTTTCTTTCCTGAGTCCTGGACCATGGTTTCTACAGGCTTCACTGTAAGTTCTGGTCCAGGTACCCGGTAATCTATTATGCAAGTACTGAACTGGGTACACTGGTATCCTTTCCTATATATATTTTTTTAGATACGGTCCCGGTTCATGAACTTTGACAGGTTCCCCTTTTGCCAAGTGCTAGGCTAGGTATCCTGGATACTTTACTTTTATCTGTGATCCTAGACCTATGCACTTGGAACTGTCTGTGGGATATCTGAAATTATCTGTGAGGTGGATCCTGGGCCATATGTAACAGGGTATTACATACCTTTTTTTTTTACTCAGGTATCCCTTCTTAAATCTATCCAAACTTGGTCTTTGCCGTATTTAAAGAAAGACTTAAATGTTGAAGAAACAGGAACTTCATTAAAACATGGTCATTTTTAAGGAACAAAGGAAAATCATTTAGTGCAGTATTGATCACAAAGTGTCAATTTATCATATGTTCCTAAACAAAATCATTTTAGACCGGAATTCATGATAAAGGCTGAAAAAAAAAAAGATAAAATAAAAAAACTTAGCAGATAGTGAAGCTGGTAAAAGGACCCTGAGGTACCGGGATCCCCTCGTCCTTATGCATAGTATTGCTTCAGCCATTTCCCATTTATGGGTTCTGTCAGGATTGTCCCATCTTCTTTGGTAAGGTAATAATACCCACTCTCATGAGCTGCATTGATGATATAAGGTCCTTCCCATTTTGGGGTGAACTTGGAAGGCCCTGGCAGGTTCCTCCTCACGTGCTCCGCCATCCTTAGTACTAATTGCCCTTCAGTGAACACTCTTGGGCGTACTGCTTGTGCATATGCTCTGGTCATTCTTTGCTGGTACCTCTAGCTCCTTTTCTTGGCCAGCTCTCTCTTCTTCTACCCCTTCCAGATCTGCTAACCTCCTTTCATTGTTTGTGTCCTCACTTTCTCCTTGATTTTCCTCCAGAACTACCCTTGGTGTAGGAATGACTAACTCCACGGGGCTGATGGCTTCTGTTCCATAGACCAAGGAGAATGGGGAGAATCCTGTGGCTGTCTTTACAGAGCTTCTACATGCCCACAGTACATCTGCCAGATGATCACTCCATTTTCCTCCATACTCATGCTTCATTTTCTTAAGGATCTTCAGCATTACCCTATTAGTAGCTTCAGCTTGGCCGTTTCCTTGTGGGTAGTATGGGGTAGATCTCCCATGCTTGATGTGATATATTTCAGTTAACCCTTTCATATCCTTGTTTATGAATGGGGTTTCGTTGTCACTGATCAATCTTCTGGGGATCCCGAACCTTGTAATGATGTGGTTTCGAATGAAATTTGCTACAGCTGCTCCAGTAGCTTTTTTCAAAGGGATGGCCTCTACCTATTTTTGTAAAGTACTCTGTGGCTGCCAAGATCCATATATAACCGTTAGATGGAGGGTTTATAGGCCCTATGAGATCAAGCCCCCAAGTATGAAAAGGCCATGGCGTCGTCATATCCTGTAGGACATTTGGATGAGTGTGAATTGCATCTCCCAGGACTTGGCAGGCATGATATGCTTTGACCAGCTCCTCAGAGTCTCTTTTCATCGTTGGCCAGTAATATCCCAACAACAGTAATTGCTTGTACAGCCTTCTCTTCCCCGGGTGACTTCCACAATCTCCAGAATGTACTTCTCTGACTACTTCTCTGGCTTCCTTTGGTCCCAGGCACCTGAGGGGATCCCCATGGTATCCCTTTTTGAATAAGATGTCGTTCTGCAGGAAATACCTGCCTGCTAGCTTTTTGAGCTTGTGGGCCAGTTTCCTGTCGGTTGGCAGGATCCCCTGAGCTAGGTATCCTATGCAAAGAACCCGCCAATCTTCCGCAATAAACACCGCGTAGCTTTCTTCTTTATCAATTGCCAAACGACATTGCTGGCATTTCTCCTGTATAATTGCTGCTTCCTTGTCCATATCTAGCCAGTAATACCCCATGCGTTGCATCCTTCTATATAGGCTGACCTTTTCTGCAACTTCACATGCTTGGGCGTGTAATTCTTCTAGTTTCAACTTTCCTTCCTTCTCGGTGATACATCTGGACAGTATTCCTCCTGGCAGCCTTCTATACAATTCTCCTTCTATCTGAGTGTAATCCATTAGTTCTTTGATGTTCCCCCTAGGCCCTGCCTCTTTCATCTTTTCTTTGATTTCGTCCCTCCAGTCCCATTGTTTGGACTCTCCGGGGTACATCCCTTGGAGGATCCTTACAATAGAATGTTCTTGCCTTCCTATTTTTATCAGCGTATCTCTCCCACTAAATGGTATTTGGGATCCCAGGGTGGCGAGCGCATCAGCAAACCTGTTTTCACTTCTTTGAGTGTACTCTATGCTGAAGGTCTGAAATTCCCTCTCCAGCCTTTGTGCCCAAGTCCTGTAGGCTGCTAAGCTTTGTTCCCGTAATGCGAAGTCACCTTTCACTTGGGAGACTACAAGATTGGAATCTCCCAACACTCTCATATGTTTCACTCCTATGCTGAGTACTATAGTCAACTCGGTTAAGTATGCCTCATATTCCCTCATATTCAGCTGCATTATTAGAGTATGAGAAACCAAGCTTGAAAGACAAGGTCATAATATCCCCATTTTCACAACTTAGCACAATTCCTACCCCATTTGAAGTTGCTGTAGCCGACCCGTCAAACCTCATGGTCCATTTCTTCCTTGGGATCTCCATTACTGCTACCTCACCTGGGATTTCTTCGCTCAGCGGGCCTTCCTCCTTTCTTAGGAATTGAGCTAGCAAATCTGCTATGGCCTGGCTCTTGACAGCCTTGGGAGTTCTTATCCCTATATCGTATTGAGAGAGCAACACTAACCATTGTGCTATTCTTCCCGTAAGAAGGGGCTGGTGCAGGAGTGCTTTTATGGGGTGAGACTTGGTTACAAAGAGGATTTGGTGAGCTGAGAAGTACCTCTTTAGCCTTTGGGACGCATAAATGATCACTAGGCAGGCTTTCTCTATTCTAGGGTACCTGGTCTCAGTATCCTTGAGTGTTCTGCTTACATAATATACAGACTGCTCATTCCCTTGATCGTCTTCTTGTGCCAGCAAAGCTCCTATTGCTTGGGAGTTCGATGCTAAGTATAGTAGCAGAGGTCGCCCACGTACTGGTGCCTGGAGGGTGGGCAAATGATTCATGATGCCCTGAATTCTTTGAAAAGCTTCCTGCTGCTCTATCCCCCAGGTAAATTCATTCCCCTTTTTCAACAGTTTGGATAGGCCTGCTGTAGCTGAGGCTAAACCAGGCACAAATCTCCTAATATAGGAGACCCTTCCCAGGAAGCTTTTGAGTTTCCTAACAGTAGTTGGTCTTCTCATTGTGGCGATAGCTGTGGCCTTGGCTGGATCCACACTTATGCCTTTGTGATGTACCAAGAACCCAAGGAACTTTCCAGCAGACACTCCAAAGGCGCACTTCATGGGGTTCATACGTAACTTATACTTCCTGCATCTTTCAAAGACTTGCTCAAGTACTTGGAAATGTCCTGTTCTGGTTTTTGACTTAACCACAATATCATCTACATAATCTTCCATCTCCTCATGCATCATGTCATGGAAAATGGCTGTCATGGTCCGCTGATACGTAGCCCTCGCATTTTTGAGGCCAAAGGGCATTACAGTGTAGTAAAAGTTCCCAATCGGAGTTCTGAATGCCGTCTTCTCTGCATCTTTGGCTGCCATGTGGATTTGGTTGTACCCACTATACCCATCCATAAATGAGAACATTGAGCTTCCTGCAGCTGAATCTACAAGGAGGTCGATATTGGGCAAGGGGAATTCATCTTTAGGACATGCCTTGTTCAAGTTGCGAAAGTCTACACAGCAATGGATCTGACCGTTTTTCTTCTTCACAGGTACAATGTTGGAAAGCCATTTTGGGTGTTGGATGGGTTTGATAAAACCAGCTGTTAGCAATTTTTTGACCTCTTGAACTATTTGAGCTTCTACCTCAGTGTGGAAGACCCTAGCCGGTTGGACTACTGGCCTCATCCCTGGGTCCACATTAAGAGAATGGACTACCAACCCTAGGTCTAGACCAGGCATCTCATCATAGGTCCATGCAAACACATCTCTGTATTTTTGAAGCAAGGTTACCAGTTGTTCTCTTTCTTGTGCCACCAATTGACTGCTAATGAAGACAGGCTTTCGAGATCCCGGTTCTGTCCCCAAATCTATTTCCTTTAATTCTTCCTCAGGCTGAATTTGGGCCTCCTTAACTGGTTCTTCTGGAATTTCTTCTTGGGCCATCATGCAGCTTGGTGGTCCGGGACCTTCCTGCACAATGCATTCGGGTCCCGCGCACCTTCACAAACAATAGATTAGCCTTCCCCCGGGTTCCCGCACCACCACACATTCTCGGGATCCTGAAGAGCTGGGCTCCCTTTTTTGTCTTTTTCTTTCTAGAAGGTTCCTCAGGTCACAGGTGCCCCTCCCTCCTTCTTCTTCTTCTAGAATAGGTGCCCTTGGGGTCCCTAGGGCGGGGTTCTCATCATCTGACTCCAACTCATCATAAAACATCGTTTCTGCAAAGTTCACTTCTCCCTGGCTGAAAGGATTATGGTTGGCAGGGATCCTTATGGGCCTCCCATTCAGTCTCCCTTTAATGCATTGATGGAACGTGGATGGAATAAGACGATGTTTATGAAGCCACGGGCGTCCTAGCAACACATGATAAGAAACTTCTGCATTAATAACATGAAACCTTGTCAGGGCTATTATTGGCCCTACCCTTAAGGCTAGCTGCATGTATCCTTCTGTTGATTCCACCGATCCTCAAAATCCTGTTATTTCCATGGGAGCCCCCAAGATCCTTCTGTCAACTAAGCCAACAGCTTCCTGGGTACTCAAGGCTATGAGATTGAGTGATGCCCCCGTATCCACCAATGCTCTTCTGACTTGAACGCCGTTTATGGTGGCCATTAGATAAAGGGGTCTACGGTGCTCAATCTCCATGACTTCATCAGTGAAGGTTATTGCATTGGTTGTCTCCAGGAAAGTTCGACTAGCGTGTGACTCAGCTGTAAAGCATTCCATCCCTGAATCTGCTGCTATGCTCATGAGAGACTCTGTGGCCACTCTTCTTGCTTCTGATCCGAATCCTAATTGATTGAATAGTGACCTGAATTTAGGATTCTTCTGGAGGGTCCTGACTGTGCTCGGGTGGAAGGATCCTTCAGATTCTCCTGCTTCTGCCGGGTTCCCATGTATTACTACTGCTACCACCCCTTTTCCTTTGTGGTTAGGCAAGGGGTTCCTCTGCACTTCTGGCTCCTTCTGAGTGAGCTCCAGGGTTCCTTCTCTCAACTTTTTGTGGAAGAGTCTGCGAAGGGTCCAGCAATCCTTGGTGGAGTGCTTGACATAATTATGGATTCTGCAAAATAAAGGATTCTTCCTTTCTTCTTCAGTTGATGGCTTGGACATAGTGAATGGCCTAACAACCCCATCTCCGATCCATTTGTCTAGGACATGGCTTAACTCCTCAGCTGTACATGGGATCACTGGTGGTTCCTCGAACACCTTCCCATCTGGTCTCTTCCTTTTCTCTCCTACTGATGCTGTCATAGCTTGGGATGCGAGCAGCCTTTTTGTCCTCATGGTTTGCGCCGTCCTTCTAGTTCTCTGTAGCAGGTTAGCAAACTGTGTGATACATAGATTTTCAAGGTTGAGCCTGTAATCAAAAAGCATGTTGGCTATACAGGTTTCCACGAGCTCCTTTTCTTCATGGTCCCCATAGCAGTCTAGGGACACATCTTCAAATCTTTTAATGAATTGAACAGGATCTTCTCCAGGTCTCTGCCTCACCATTTGCAGATTCTGAAAAGTGATTTTGTCCTCACCAGGGTAATATTTGGCGCAGAATTTTTCCATCATCTCATCCCAGGTTTTGATGGACCCGAGTTTCAGCGTGGTGTACCAAGTGTATGCCCTATCCACTAAGGACTTGGCGAATTCCCTTAGACATAATTCTCTGTCTCCTGCATAGGGGCCCATAGTGTGGACCAACCTACTCACATGTTCCACGGCACTTCCATTCCTTCCATCGAAAGGATGGAACTTTGGGGGTTCGTACCCCTTAGGGTATGGTTTGCCAAGAAGTTCTGGGGGGAACGAGGGATCCCGAGAGAATTGCTTGGGGATCCCTGAGAGTTTTTCCCTTTCTTGCTCCAGGAGGGCATTAACATCTGCCAGTGTTAAGTACTGAGAGTTGGCTCTTCCTTCCACTGATGACCCTCCTTCTAGCTGCGTCCCATCTTAGTGGCCAGTAGGGGGAACATTGTCTCTGATTTCCTGTGTCCTGCCCTCTTTGAGAAGACGAACTTCTTGCTCCAGATCCTTCAACATTGCTGTCATCCTGGCCATGAGGTTTGGTTCCTACCTTGCGTGTCTTTGTTCTGACACAACCTCCTATTCAACCAGGGGTATCCCGCCTCCTTGCCTGGAAGCTACCTCATTTTCTCCTACGGGCTCAAAGGCCGTAGGTGGCACATTAGTTCCTTTGCTGTTTCTTTGTCTTGGAGGCATACTCTGTGAAGGGATTGCTTCTTCCTTCTTCTTTGCCCAGTCCCCAGTGGAGTTGCCAAAATGTGAGAGTGCCTTTTTTCGTGACACTCAGGCCCAATGATCCCGGGCCTAAATGAAAAAGGGGGGATTTGGTGAACCGGGCCTTGACTCACTGCAATTAACGAGCTGTTTAAGAATCAAGTGGGATGCAGAGGATGCTCCTGACAATATAAAAAAATGACAAGCAAGGATATCGAAGAGTGCCAAAGATTAACAAGGTAAATTCAAAAAGGAAAGAAACAGGATTAGCAAAGCGATAAGAAATTAATGCTGAGGGGATCCTGGGAAATATGAAGCATGTTTCATTAATACATTATCTGTTGGATTACAGAAAGCTCACTAGGACGTGGTACAAGGTTCAATCAAGCTCAAAAATTATAGTCTTGAATGGCTATTTCAGCCTTCAAAACTTGCAAAGTTTGATTCTCGTTGAATCCGAGTATGTGCAATAGTGGCTTTTACAGGATACCGGGAAGCAATATTTGTTTTTCCCTTAGTATTTTCTCTTCTCCACAGATTTTTCTGATAGTTTTTCTAGAGAATTTCTTCTTTCTTGCGTTTTTCTCTTTTTTCCCTGCCTCTTCTTCACAACCCATCCCCTCCTTTTATAATGGGGTTCTTGGTCTTCCCGGGGAACCGTTGGTTCCCCTATTTTGCCCTTTTGCAAACAGAGCATGTCCTGTTCCCATCATCTCGGTAAGTCCCGTTTCCGTTTTTTCTCATTCTTTCCTTCTTTCAGCTCTGATTCTTTTGAAAGTTCTTGGTTGGCCATCTTCTTTGGGATGTGCTGAGGTATGCCCTTCTCGGAATCCCCGTTTCTGGTGCCTTCCACTTTTTCCCTTTTCTTTCCCATTTGGGCGGAATCCTGTTCTGCCATTTTTGAAAGTTGTTTGTTATCATTCTTCTTCCCTGTTCTGGTTCCCCGAGGCTTTTTCTGTCTGTGCCATGAGAGGTCGCTCGCATTCTTTTTTTTTTTTGCTTTTTGTTTCTTGTTTTATTCTTCTGTCTTTTTCTATCGAGCTGTCCTAGTCTTCCTTTGTCTTTGTGCCTGAAGGGATCTGCGCCTCTTGATGGTTCCTGAGGATCCTTGCTTCTTATCCCTTGCCGTGATCCTCTTTTTTTTTGGATGCTTCTTTGTCTGGGCTTCAGGATCCCCTGGGCTTTTTTTATTCCTTCATGGGTTTCCTGCATCTGCTACTTTGGGCTTAGTTTGATTTTTCCTTTTGGGCTTAACTTATTCTTTTTTGGGCTTATTTCACTATGATCCTTTTCAGACCTCAACATAGGGTTTCAGATGTTTCCTAATCGTCTTAGGATTTTACTTTCTCAATTTTTATATATTTTGTAATCATCAAAGGCAAAATAGATTATCATCAACAAAATTGCATAGTTTTTTTTTCTCAAACTTTTCTTTGATAGATTTCAGTTTATCACCTTATAGATTCAAGGAACTACTTGTGAATTTGAGTTTTACTACACAAATACTAATAGTTCAGTTTTTTTCCATTAAAGAGAGTATTGTGTGTGCTTTCTTCAAGGTTCTGTGACATCAACCACCATTTGTGGAATGCCGTGCACATAGTATCTATGAGATTTAATACTACTGTTAGGTTCTAAGGAATTAGGAACTAATATATTAGAACTCTATTTTGTAATGTTGGAAAACCAAGATCAAAACGTTTTAGTCTTATTTAGACTTGCTCAAAGTATATGCTTTTTATGTACAGTTGAAATCGAGTTGCTGTAGGATTTACTGTGTAAATCTACTTGGCTCGATCGATCGAGAATTAGACTCGATCGGTTGAAAGTCGTGTAGATTGTTTTTTTTTGCAGAATTTCCAACTCAACCCAAGCCCGTTTGACGTGTAGGGTTTTATGTTTTGCCCTAAGTATAAAAGGGAAAACCCTAGCCATATTTTAGGTTGCTCCTTATGCTGTGTGTGTGAATCTTTTGTGAGATCAAAAGGTGGTTGCCTTCACACATGATTAGGGTTTCCAAGATTCAAGATTATGTCAAGAACTTGTTGATCGATTCAGTTGTTGTTTCAAGAGCTTAAAGATATACAAGCGGGAGTGCTTGTGCTTGCTGGGAATCCAAAAAAGTAGTCTGTGGACTCGTAGTTGTCATGTACTCGTGGTAGTAAGTTTCCTACTCGAGATAGCAATAGGATATTAGTGGTCTAAGTCGCTATTGTGTAAACTTCAATTCTTTCATTGTGGATTCAGTTTTATCTTGAGAATAGCTAGGTTAAATCCTCCCCAGGTTTTTTACCGGTTTGGTTTCATGAGTTATCATATTGTTGTGTTCTTTATTTTCCGCACTTTACAATAAAATGATATATGTGTGTTAACCTAGATTTGATAATTTGACTAAATAATCACTTGACTAATTACCTAGGTTATTCTGATTGTGGTTTTAAGGGGTCTAAAAACAAACAAGTGGTATTAGAGCAAGTAGCTCTTTTGTTTTAAATCTTTTGATCTAAGAGCTGATCCTCGACCCCTGTTGTCATGGAGAATTTGAAGTGTCTTTCTAATCATGTTTCTGCTCATACTTCTGTTGATCTTATTGATGCCTGTGAAACTTTCCGTAAGGAATTATTGAAATCTATGAAAATTGCTAAGAAATTCAAGAAAGAGTTAAAATTGGCTAATCTTGAAAAAGAGGAATTGGTTGTTAGATTAGATGAATCTACTAAAAAGAATGAATTTTTGAGAAATCAAATTTCCTCTCAAGATGAGAAGATGAAAAGCTTGGAACAAGAGTTAGTTGAATCTAAAGCTAAAATTGAAAATTTGACTAGTACCAAAACTGTTGTTGATAGCAGAAGTGTTTCTGTTTCTCTTAAGCCTAAAATTGAGAAAGTTTATATCCCTCCTTTCAAGAGGAATAATAAAGAAAAGACTTATTTTGCTAGGTTAGACAAAGGTAAAAATTCTGATGTAGACGCTGAAATTTCTAAACTTATGTCTAAACCTACTGTTAGAGAGCATAATAAATCTGTTTTTGTGCCTACCTGTCACCTTTGTGGCGTTGTTGGTCATATTAGACCAAATTGTTCTTTGTTGAGGCCAAAACCAAAATCTGAGACTAGATTTGTTGTTAGGAATACTGATGTTCCTAAACTTGTTCCTGTTTATCATTTTTGTGGTGTCTCTGGTTACATTCGTCCTAATTATCATAAATTGAAATTTAAGCATTCTGTATTTCAATCTAGGATATGTGATGATATTTCTCCTACCATAAGTCCATATAAATTGTTTCATATTCTTTTGAAAAATTTGAGCTTGTTGGCTTGTGAAAGGAATTTGCAGGATTTCAGTCTCTCTCAAAAGATTGGTGCAATCCCTCAAATACACTCTGCTTCACATGGATTTTCACCTACAAAGCCAAAGACTCGTACTATATGGGTGAGAAAAGATTCTCCAAGGTGAGTGTTGTTTACTTGTCCTTGATTTAATTCTTTCAATTAATTGTGGACATGTTTTGTTTTTGTTTTTGGTTGTTTTGTTTTTTAGGTTGTTTTTTATTAAAAAAAATCCAAAAACATTGAAAATTTTCAAAAAAGACAAATATTTTTTTTTTTTTTGTGTCTTGTTTTATTTGTTTTGAGGATTACATAAATTATAATATCTCTCTTTTGATCTAGAACATGCTTGATATTGTGGAGAAACTTGATTAGTATGTGTTATATATGTCCTAAGCAATTTCTGATTTTGTGTGAGTATGTACTAGTCTGTACATGTACTCAAGGGTTAATTAAGAAATTGATATTTCTTGTTTGTGTACCCTCTATAGCTTAGTTAAACACTGTCTTGAATTGCATTTGCATTGTTCATTTTGCATAATGTGTGCTTTTAGTTTTGGTCATAAATTTTTTTTTTTAAACCAAAAATATTTTTGTGTTTTGTATTTCACATCTTGGATTTATAATCAAGGATTGGTCATTTTATCTTTACATAACATGTTTATGTACCTTGTTTAGCTTGGATGAGTTTCTTTTATTGCACTTTACAAGTTTGAGCTTTGTAGTGCATGTTGTGTGGGAGATGTTTATAGTTTTTGATCACACAATCTTGATCTTGAAATCACATGCCGTTGATTGTTGGACTTGAACTTTTTGAGAAAGGCATGAATAACCATCTCACCACTGTTTACTAGCCAATCATGAACACCTTAATGCATATCGTAAGATTTTGTGCTCGAGAAAGTGTAACACATGCACAAAAAGAATATAAGGTGTAGCCTCGGTTTAAATGCTAAAATGGGTGCGTACATTATTGGGCTATAATTAATTAACAATCAAATAAAATTGATGTGTACATTATCTTGGCTATTTTAATAACTTTACAATTAAATAAAATTGGTATGTACATTATAAGACAAATCAAGAAACTTACATACTTGCAAGCTTGTTTTCTAGGAGATGTAGGAGTTATATGATGTAACTCTTTAGGTGATAGTCTCTTTCAAATTCTATGTGATGAATTTTGTAGAAATTGTGCTTGATTTCTATTTACATATCACCTCACATGTATCTCAAGCTTTTGCTAGTTGCACACACTACATAAGTTACTCTTCGCTAAACTTTGTACATGTTATTGTGTGTGATTTTGGTTTGGCCAACCTAGTTTGACAATTCCTTGATTTTTATGCAAAATGTGTTTAAAGTTTGAAAATTTAAGAAGAATTGATTGAAAATCTTATTTTTGGGAAAACTGAGTTCAAAACAAGTGTTTTTGAAAAGCATTTCATCTCATGCTCATGCATTTTACTTATAAAATACTATGTTTTGAGGAGTTTCTGCATAAAATTGCTTTGTTTTTCAAAAAATTGCTTTTTCCAGAATTTTGATCGATCGAACCTGTTTCTCGATCGATCGAAATTGCAATTAAAAATTTGGTTTGGTTCTGTGTGTTTCGATCGGTGCTCGATCGCTGTTGGATCAATCGAAGGCATTTTTGATCAATCAAACCTAATTTTCGATCAATCAAAAATCGCATAGAGAGTTTTTTAAAAACTTTGAGTTTCACGTGTTCATCACTTTTTCAAAACTTTTCAATCAGTGTCATAGAATTACTTAGCATAAATACCATATTATTAGGTTAGGTACCATATGAGCAGGTCCGACACAACCCTTGGATAACTTCTATTCTCTCTCTCTCTCTTTGATTGGTCTAAGGGTCAAAGCAAATTTTTGTAGTTTTCCTCCGAATCTTTTGCAAGGTTTTTGTCCTCTAAGGCCGGTAAGACCTTTATACCCTTCCTTTTTCATTTATTTTCAAGTTTCATGCATTTTGGGGATGATTTCAAACCTATGAAAATTTGAGGATTTTGATGATTTAAGCCTTTTCTTTCACAATTGATCAATGGGTTTTTGTTGTGGGATGATATACAACTATTTTATGTGAATTAATTTGATCATTTTGTTGAATTGGGAAAATTTGGAATTTCTAGGGCTTGAAACTACCCGATTTGGGGATTTTGTTCAATTGGGTTTAATTTGATGAAATTGGCTTGTTGGATTGATTCATACGATCATTATAATGTGTTATCTATCTTGTGTAATGATCAATTGGTCAATTTCTTAAAAATTGTACAAGTGGTTTTTCAAAATTTTGGGGTTTTTGATATAAACTCTATGCTCAAGTCAATTTTGTGATTTTAAAGTTAAATTGAACTTATTCTCACTGCATTAGAGCATGCATCATTTGATCATATTGTTCATGCATCATATAGATTGTGACAGTTTTTTAGACCCCTTAAACAATTTATTAAACCTAGGTAATTAACCAAGTTGTTACTTAGTCCAATTAAGCAAGTCTAGATTATCACAATAATAAAGATCAAATCATGCAAAGCAGCGGAAAATAAATAACACACGATATGATCACCTAGGAAACCAAACCGGTAAAAACCTAGGGAGGATTTGACCTAGCTATCCTCAAGGTAAACTTGAGTCCACTATCAGAAAGAATCGAAGTTCATACAAAAGGACTTACAAGCACCCCCGCTCGACTTCCTAATGCTACCAACCAGTAGAACTTACTGACACGACCACGTGCAAGCTCCGAATCCACGGACTCCTTCTTTCTTTGGATTCCCACCAGCTACAAGCACCCCCGCTTGTGTATTCTTTAAACTTTAATGGCAGCAACTGTTTTGATCATCAAGGTGTAGAAAATATATCCTCCTTGAAAACCCTAAGTTTGTGTAAAGGAAAGCTCCTCTAGATCTCACAAGAGATTTACACAAACCGCAATATGAGCAACCTTTAGAGAGCCTTTGGGTACAAAACCCTAAAAATAAAAAGAGGCACAAGAGGCACTCTAATCTCTCTAAAAACTACTTTAAAAAACGTTCTAGGGTTTCCCTTATATATAGGAGAGTTTTACTTGAACCCTAATACGTTTAAGTAGAGTTTGGGCTGAACTAGAACTTTGCAGAAAAATAAATCTGCACGTGATTCGATCGATCGAGTCTAATTTTCGATCGATCGAGCCTTGCAGATTTAGTCCAATAAATTCTGCAATCACTCGATTCCAATTTCACAAATAAACATACTTTGAGCAAGCCTAAACCTAGACTCTATGTTTTGATCATGGTTTGCCAACATACTACAAATTGAAGTTCTAATATATTAGTTTCTAATTTCTTAGAACCTAACAATCTCCCCCTTTGGCAATCCGTGACAAAACACATCACAAACATGAAATGCTCAAAGTTACAAATAGCCCAAAAACAATTCAACCTAACTACTATCTATCAGTTGCAAGTGTAGACAGCAGCACG
Organism: Quercus lobata; assembly: GCF_001633185.2. Taxonomy (NCBI): domain Eukaryota; kingdom Viridiplantae; phylum Streptophyta; class Magnoliopsida; order Fagales; family Fagaceae; genus Quercus; species Quercus lobata. Next base: position 36,748,739 of record NC_044909.1, read on the forward strand.
ACTGATCAACCTGTATATTTCCTGAAACACTCAACAAACGCATAAACGCATGTGTGACAGAAAAAACAAAAACAGTAAATCAACAAATATGCAAACTAACTCTCCCCCTAAGTTAGATACATCAAAAACAATGTTAACTCAATGTTAACTCCCCCTAAACAGAACATTCATGTTAACTCAATGTTAACCCCCCCTAAACAGAACATTCTTGTATTTTCCACACATTTCATCTAAACCTAGACTCTATGTTTTGATCATGGTTTGCCAACATACTACAAATTGAAGTTCTAATACATTAGTTCCTAATTTCTTAAAACCTAACAGATTGTTATTTTCTATATTGTTTTGTGCTAACTTACAGTCTGCCCTTGATTTTTTTTTTTTTTTTTTTTTGGGGTTCTTTTCTGTTTGTTTCGTCCTGTCCTTAGCATCATGTCTAGGAAGACTAAAGCCAATAGGAAATTCACTTCTTCTTCTTCCCCCACCTTTTATAGTGAGAGGTTCCTGAGTGAGAAAAACTAGGAAGCATATGAGAAGCTGAACCTTCGTAGGAACATTTGGGCTGAGAGAAAGGTTCTGTTAGATGAGCTAGATGGTGAGATTAGGAAAAACTTTGAGCGTAGGGGCTGGTTACCTTTGTTGGATGTTGATCATCCTCCTCCGGCTGCCTTGATTAGAGAGTTCTATTCGAACCTCTCTGTCCACTCCTATGATTCCAACACTCTTGTGAGAAGTTGGATACGGGGTGATGAGTACACCATTACTCCTTCAGTAGTGGTTGTTGCTCTTGGGTTACCAGTGGTCCAACATCCTGTCTACCTGCACGATGAGTCTTCACCCCTTGATGACATTATCTCATTTATTTTTGGCACTTCTATCTAGTGGGGTTCCGATCCTCGGATCACCTCTCACGAGGTGACCGAGACTCATTATCTTTTCTTTCGAATTTCTTGCCATTCCATCTGGCCTATCTCTCATCTGCACACCATTCCTTTAGAGAGATATGCGTTTTTGTATGCCCTTATTTCTGATGCTCCTATAAGCTTTCCTCATCTTTTTATTCGTTCTTTGATTGAGGTTCATAAGAGTAGTTCTACTACTAATGCTCTTTTCTTCCCTGTTTTTATTCACCGGATTTTGTTACATCTAGGTTTAGATGAGTTTCCGGCTTCTGAGCCTGTCCATATTATCACTCCTATAGGTGCCACATTTCTTAGGTAGAGGGCTGCTCAAATGAGAGCTAGCTTTAAACGTCTTAGGGTTGAGTCTTCTGGTGTCGCAGCTCCTCTTCCCTCTTCTACAAGTGAAACTACGACTGAAGAGTCTGTTGATCCTGTTGCTGCTGTTGCTGTTACTGCTATTCTTGCACCTTCCACTTTAGATGATTCTGACATTCAACGTATGTTGGAGACTGTCATGACCGTTCAAGCGGCTCATGGTCAGCTTTTGGTGGACATGCTTGATGAGCTTCGTGCTTTGCGAGTGGATCTGGAGCTTATTAGATGATCGCCTCCGCCACCTCCTTTTGAAGATGAGTGATTGCCCTTTGGCAATTCGTCACAAAAAGGGGAGTACATATGTAGAGGAGTTTTTGTAGTTAAGGGGAGATTATTTGTTTTTATGGAGCTTGTGGAGTTTTAGATTGTATCTAGGTGCTTCATCATGTATTTACATTTTTGGCTCATGATGTATTCTCTATTTTGATTGGGTTATTCATGATAGGGGGAGATACATTGATTGTATATGTTTCTTGTTTCACATTGCTTATTGATTTATATTTATGAGGTTGTTCATGATACATGCCTTTATTTTGTGTTATGTGAAATCAAGAAGTTATTTATGTTTTATTTATACTTTCCACACATGCGTTTGTTGAGTGTTTCAGAAAATATACAAGTTGATTAAGTCGTGCTGCTGTTTACACTTGCAACTGATAGATAGTAGTTAGGTTGGATTTTTTGTGATGGGCAATATTTTTGTAATGGGCTGTTTTTTTTTTGTAAATCTTTGAGCATTTTGTTTAAATTTGTGTTTTGTCACAGATTACCAAAGGGAGAGTTTGTCAGGTTCTAAGGAATTAGGAACTAATGTATTAGAACTCTATTTTGTAATGTTAGGAAACCATAATCAAAACGTTTTAGTCTTGCTTTGACTTGCTCAAAGTATATGTTTTTTTTTATGTAAAGTTGGAATTGAGTTGCTGCAAGATTTACTGTGTAAATCTGCTTGGCTCAATCAATCGAGAATTAGACTCGATCGGTCGAAAGTCGTGCAGATTGTTTTTTCTGCAGAATTTCCAACTCAGCCCAAGCCCGTTTGATATGTAGGGTTTTATGTTTTGCCCTAGGTATAAAAGGGAAAACCCTAGCCACATTTTAGGTTGCTCCTTATGCTGTGTGTGTGAATCTTTTGTGAGATCAAGAGGTGGTTGCCTTCACACATACTTAGTGTTTCCAAGATTCAAGATTATGTCAAGAACTTGGTGATCGATTCAGTCACTGTTTCAAGAGCTTAAAGATATACAAGCGAGAGTGCTTGTACTTCCTGGGAATCCAAGAAAGAAGTAGTTCATGGACTCGGAGCTGTCACGTGGTCGTGGTAGTAAGTTTCCTACTCAAGGTAGCAATAGGATGTTAGTGGTGTTAAGACATATGTGATTCACTTGTTAGGAACATATGTCACTATTTTATGTAATTGGTTAATCCTTTGACAAAATGTACTTTACTTGTATTTAGGTAGATTTAAGATGTGTTTAATACTTTAAGAAATTGTGTTTCAAGATCAAGTGCTGAAGACATTCAAGTCTGTCCAAGAAACAAGCTGAAGAAGTGCCTATCATTAAAACTCGATAGCTAGCTATCCATCGAGCTTAAAAAGTTGTTTCAGCCCCGTGCCTCGACAGCTGCTCGACAGCATCTCGACAGATAGGTATCTGTCGAGCTTTATGAAAAAACAGAATTTCATTTCTGTTTTGACTCCAATCCGGTTTTATGTGTTTGAGCTTTCTTTTCTCAAAACCCTAGACATATAAAAGGATTATTTTAAGGGCCGTCAAAGTGTTCACAACTTGCACAAGTGTTGAGCAAAGTTGTTCAAGCAAATTGTGATCGGGGACATAATTTGCCCTTGTTCATCGTTCTTGAAGAAGTTGCTGTGTTTGTGCATCGTAGGGTTTTGTGACCAAGCATCTTCTTGATCTTCATCGTTGGGTTGAACTGAAGAACTTTGCAGTCAACAACCTTCTCTAGTTAGTGATTGAAGTCGCGTACTGAGATCCGTACAATTGGTTAGTCATGTACTTAGGAGCCGTGCATCGAAAGGAGAAATTGTCACTACAGAACAAGTCCAATTGGATATTAAGATAAGGGTTCAACTGTAAATTGGTATAATGTACTAGGATTCCTTTACTTGTAACTGCTTGTTGTGATAATAGTGGAATTTCGAGAGTGGTGACCTGAAAATCACCCGGTGGTGTTTTTGCCGTGATTGGTTTTCCCCATTTGTAAACAAATCACCCATGTCAAATTTATTTTCCGCAGCATATTTAGTTATTTGGTGATTTGTTTGTGCTACCACACTCATTGCATGTAATTGAATCTAATTACTTTCACTTAGCTAAATTAATTGGTTAATTCATCACAATGGATCAATACGTTTTTGGCCTATCAAGTGGTCTAAGTCGCTATTGTGTAAACTTCAATTCTTTCATAGTGGATTCAGTTTTATCTTGAGGATAGCTAGGTTAAATCCTCCCTAGGTTTTTTACCGGTTTGGTTTTTCTGGGTTATCATATTGTTGTATTCATTATTTTCTGCACTTTACAATAATATGATATATGTGTGTTAACCTAGATTTGATAATTTGACTAAGTAATCACTTGGCTAATTACTTAGGTTATTCTGATTGTGGTTTTAAGGGGTCTAAAAACAAAAAATTGTAGACTCCTAATTAATCTTTACAATATCCACAACTCTCACAAAATAGCAAAACATTGGTAAGAGAATACTACACACCAAAAATAATCCTTAGTTGCCTGCACATGCTCAGCTAACCAAATAGGGGTTGGTTGTTGTGGTTTGTAATTGTGGAACTGTGGTTTTTGAAAGTTCAAATATGTGTCACGGCTTGTTCTCGCGGGTGGCTCGCGGCTTCAAGCCGCCAGACGCAGCACACGTGTCAAGCGTGCCAGAAGGTGAACAGTCATGCTAGCTGGAGCACTACAGGACAAAACAGGACAACTGGCCATATGGTTATCTCGTGACTAGATCTCGCGACTCAGTCAAGTCGCAAGGTCAAGCCGCGAGCCACCCCTGTTTTGTAAAACCTGACGTTTCACATTCCTCACTCACTCTAGTATAAATACTCCTTATACCTACAAATGAAAGAGAGTTTCCAGAGAGAATTTTGAGAGAGAAACCCTAAAGAAAAACAAGATTGATTCACCTACAATCTATACATTAGAGTCTCTTCAAATTCCTCAACTCTCTTCCTCTCCATTGTCAAATCCTTGAGAGACATTTTACCAAAACCTTATTCTCACCATATTCATCACTGTGAGAGGGCTGTTTGGTTTTCTGGGAAGCAGTTAGGAAGGAGCCAATCTACATTGGTTGATGCTACGGTCTAGTAGCGGAATCCTGGAAGCTAGAAAAGAAAAAGGTTCGGCGCAACCTCGTTAGAATAAGAAACTTGGAGGGCTTAAGTGCACTGGGTAGATTAGGCTTGGAGGGTCTATTGCTGTCCATGTATCCCAACTACATTTTCTAGTGGATTGTTTACCGCTTGGAGGGCGGCGAAGAGGTTTTACATCGAGGGCTTCGGTTTCCTCTTCGATAACACATCGCGTGTTGTCTTTGTGTTTGCATCTTCCTTTCCTTTTATCTTTGTCTTTTATTATCTGCTGTGGTTTGTGATTTTAATTTGGCTTAGATAGTTCATCCAATTCTATATTATAGCTTATGTTCATTTTCTGCACACTAGTTGTTTGACATAAATCTTGAATTGGTTAATTTGTAATTTGGGGGTCTAAACGTTCAAGTGTGTTTATACACATATTTGAATTTTCAATTGGTATCAGAGCGGGTACACTTGTTGTGGTTTAAATTCCTAAGTGTGATCCTTGACCCCTTGTATTTATTTACCATGGATTGTGCTTTGTATGCCTCTTTGTATGCTTTGGTTGGTAATGAATGTAACATGCCACGTGTTTGTGAAAATGCCTCTATGAGTGTTAATTCTCATAAGTGTGATGACATGTCATTTGAATCTATGGGTGCTGTTGACAAACTCTTGAAAATAAATGCTAAGAAGTTTCAAAAGAATTTGAGCAAGTTATTTTGTGAAAATGATGATTTGATTGCTAAACTCAATGAATCCAACAAATTGGTTGAGAAATATAAAAAATTTGCTGAAATTTCTCTTGAAAAGCTGAAAGAGTTTGAATGTTTGAATATGGACTTGGATGCTAAACATGTTTTGTCTAACAAACTTGTTGATGATCTTAAATGTGAAAATGAATCTCTTAAGATGCATGCCAAGTGTTTGATTGCTGAACCTATTGTTAAAAAGGAAGAAAATATTTGTTGCAATCATGTTGTGGTACCCGATTTTGTACCTAGTGTGTGTTCTACCTTAAAGGACAAATCAGTGTACATTCCTCCACATAAAAGAAATCAAATGGTGGAGAGAAAGGCTGTTAAGTCAAAGCCTCTGTTTAGGTCTCAACTTAAGGTTTTAAATGGGTCTAAGTTTGTTCCAACTTGCCACCATTGCGGTGTGATCGGTCAAATAAGACCTCAATGCTCCAAGTTGAAAAGGGAACAAAACAATGTTGCTAGATCTCTTCCTAAAAAGCCTAGTAGACCTAAACGCATTGTTTGTCACCATTGTGGTGCCTTTGGTCATCTAAGACCTCAATGCTCTAAGTTTCATGCTTTTAAAAGAATTAAAAGAAAAGAGAAACTTGAGCTTCATGGAAATTGTGCTAAAAAGAGTAAACCGGTTTTGAGTGAAAATAACATGTTGTTAAAGAAAATGTTTAATACTCTTAACTCCTTGACTATGTGCATCTCCGGTTCTCATTCTTCCAACCCTCGTCTCGCTTCTCTTGAGACACTCATTCCAAACAATCGTTACGTTTGGATGAGGAAAGGTTCATATGGTTGAGCTTTTGCTCTTTTTGGTCCTTGATCTAATTCTTTCGATCTTTATAGGACCCTTCATGCATTAAATGTCATATTTTCATGCATTTTGTGCATCTTGCATTTTTTTTACATTATTTTGTTTTTGATCTTACTTTTATATTTCAGTTTTGTGTGAGTAAAAAATCCAAAACCACATAAAAAGTGAAAAATTTAAAAAGTTTGATCATATATGTTTGAGCACATATCACATGTGAGTTTGGCCTTGTACCTTTGTACAAATGGCTTTGTGCTTTTACGAGCTTAGCTTGTTATTTTTGCATTTATATCTTTGTGGGAAAAATCTTGACATCTTTGTGTGATTGTTGTAAATCAATCTTCAAGCTTGTCATGAATGATTAGTCAATAGTCATGTTGGTTTTGATACTTGCATAGACTTGTGCTTATATCTCTTCCCACTCTTTTATTTTTATTGCTTAAAGAGCTCAATAAATGTAAATCTCAAAATGAAAAGAGATAATGAACTGCAAAAACCGTCGCATATACTAGTATTTGATTAGGAAAAAGGGAAAGCGACTTGTATTGAAAATGTTTGATGCCCAAAAGCCAAAGGCTTGTTCATCAAATTGAAATATCAAAAATTTCAGGCATCAATCTCAAAAATGAGATGTATTGCTCAAAATGAGTTGTATTGATTCAAAATGATCAAATGATATGAATTGTAAGAAGCCAAATGAAAAGCTTCAATCTTATGTAATCATTTTCTTGTGGGAGGTCATATATGTTCATTTCTATAATTGAGATAGACCACTTGACTTAGTACTAGTTGTGTATGACTTGATTGAATTGATCATTGAAGCTTCACTCTAGACTAAGGACTATTCCACATTTGATACACACACACAACACACATGCCTAATGTTCAATAAATATCTTATTCATTTGTTAGATTGTACTTGTCTAAATGTGATATGTGTCATATATGGTTCAATCCAAAAAGTTTTTTGATCATTTTATATGTTTTTGGAAGTGATTTTTATCACTCTTTGTGTTCTTCTTTAGTGTTTACTTTGTTTTTCATTGTTTAACCATGTTCTGTATTGAAAAACAGGTGTCAGAGTTTTTTGTGGCTCAGCTGGCGACTCGCCAGTCGCGAAACCCCAATCGCGAGTTCATCCAGAAGCTTTTGGCGACTCATTCGTGGCTTGCTCGCGACTCACTCGCGACTCGCAAAAATTTTCGCGACTGAAACTCGCGACTCGAGGCTTGCTTGCGACTTACTCGCGACTCGCGAAAATTTTCGCAACTGAACCTCGTGACTCGCCCAGTCGCGAAACGCCCAGAAATAGCTTTTTAAAGGGTTTTTTTGTAGGAAACTTGTTTTAAACCTCTCCCATCCTCTCTAAAACCCTTCTTTCAATATTTTTACATCAAAACCCAACCAATTTGAATGATTTTTCATTCCATTAACATTTCTAAGGTAATTATAAATTCTTTTCATTAATTTTGATCCTTGGATTATGTTTTGGAGAGTTTTGTACTCTTGGTTGAGATTTTTATCATAGGGGTTGGGAAAACTTAATTTTTATCAAATTTCTTCATGGGATTGGTTTCTTTTGTTGATTTGCATTGGATGTTGGCCCATTGTGGCAGAAAAAACATGTATTAAGGGTGGATTTCATGATGTTCATGCATTGTTTCACATTATTGTTCATAGTGTGCATGCTAGGTGTTTGATAAAATGCCTCTTAGACATTTTCTCGCTTGTTTATACTCTGATGAGTACCAAACTTCGGGGTTTCTCATGTTTCCTCATTAAGAACATGTTTGGTTCATTGGTTGTGTATTTAACACACCTTGCCCCACATGTGCATTTTTCATGTATTGGTCATGCATTGCACTTAGCCACCTCTTGCACACACCTTTGCTACCCTTGTCATGCATTGGTCTAGACCTTGCTTCTTCATCCTAGCATGTCATGTCTACCTTATGCTCTGTAGCATTTTACATTGTCTTAGGCTTGAGCTTCATTTTCTCATTCTTCTCGCACCCCTCATGCATTAATAGCATTGTTCGTACCTTCATCTCTTGTCTCGTTTCTCCTTGACCCTTTGTCTATTCCTGACAAAAAGGGGGAGTGTATACTCTAGAGAGTATACCCGAGTGTTTTGTCATTTCTATATAACTCTTGTGCACATCCTTAGGGGGAGAAATTCTATTTCTCATGCACATTTATAGGGGGAGATGCATATACCAAGGGGGAGAAGACATTGAGATAATAAGAAAACTTTGTTCTGTTTGTTTTCTTGTTGGCTTTATGGTGCTTTGAGTTATGCTTTGTGGTTCTCATTGCATCATGTTTTTGTTTTGGACATATATGTATCCCTATGCTATTGTGCTTCATTGAATGCATGTTCGGATGATCATTTTCTTTGCTATGTAATCATTGTTGTCATTTCTATATGACTGTTTTGGTGTTTGATCAAGTTGCTCACATGTTTCTCATCATGTTTACTTGATCGTAATTTATTTGTTACATTATATTTGTCCTTTTATTACTTGCTTTACCTTAAGGGTCTAATGTGTTTTTGTGCAAGTGTTTCAGGTTACAAGTATATATGTTCCAAGTGCATCACAACTTCTCATCACTTTGAAGGGGAGAAACTTTAAGCACTTTTAGCTTATATTGTTTAAGTTTATATTCAGTATTTTGTGGTTTGTACCCATGTTGCTTATGTAAGCTTTTAGGGTTATGTTTTTATGCATATTCTGTAGGCTTTATGGTTTGCACCTTGCTTAGTGCAGCCTTTTATGCTTTGTTTAAATCAGTACTTCTATCTAAATGTCTTGCATTTTATTTTAAGTATTGTCACTCTTGTGCCCTTATAGGATTGTTCCTAGATGCATATACTTAGTGTATTATGCATTGGTTAAGTGTTGGGCATACAAGTATCTTGCTTTGTTCTTGTTAACTTGTATGTTCAAGTGTTCATTCCAAGTGTGAATGAGCACTACAATCACTACCTTGTGGTAATCACTTGGTTGATCAAGCCATGATTTGAATCTTCACTTCATCTTTGCTTGATCACCTTAAGCTTGTTTCATATGCATTTCAAGCTTTTCTGCCTACAATGATCATGGTGTATTGTTGTGTTTCAGGAGTTTCATGATCTTATGATTCAAGTGCTTCACAGCTTCTAGAGTTAGGTGTGAGTGAGTTTTGTTCAACTGTTCCCAACTCACATGTTAAGTATAGAGTCTGTTTTAGGGTTTTGTCACGGAATAGCCAAAGGGGGAGATTGTAAGGTTGAATTTAATCAATCATTTTATTGGCTTTATTCCGTACCAAATTTGCTTGTATTTCAGCATTTAGTAACCTTGTATTTAGGTGGGTTTGTTGTAAGGGTAGTGAGTGAGATAGAGTGTTGATTGCTCAAGAGTGTGCAAGAAAACAGAGACTCGCGGCTTGTTCTCGCGGGTGGCTCGCGGCTTCAAGCCGCCAGAAGGTGAACAGTCATGCTAGCTGGAGCACTACAGGACAAAACAGGACAACTGGCCATACGGTTATCCCGCGACTGGATCTCGCGACTCAGTCAAGTCGCGAGGTCAAGCCGCAAGCCACCCCTGTTTTGTAAAACCTAACGTTTCACATTCCTCACTCACTCTAGTATAAATACTCCTTATACCCACAAATGAAAGAGAGCTTCCAGAGAGAATTTTGAGAGAGAAACCCTAAAGAAAAACAAGATTGATTCACCTACAATCTATACATTAGAGTCTCTTCAAATTCCTCAACTCTCTTCCTCTCCATTGTCAAATCCTTGAGAGGCATTTTACCAAAACCTTGTTCTCACCATATTCATCACTGTGAGAGGGCTGTTTGGTTTTCTAGGAAGCAGTTAGGAAGGAGCCAATCTACATTGGTTGATGTTACGGTCTAGTAGCGGAATCCAGGAAGCTAGAAAAGAAAAAGGTTCGGCGCAACCTCGTTGGAACAAGAAACTTGGAGGGCTTAGGTGCACTGGGTAAATTAGGCTTAGAGGGTCTATTGCTGTCCATGTATCCCAACTACATTTTCTAGTGGATTGTTTACCGCTTGGAGGGCGGCGAAGAGGTTTTACGCCGAGGGCTTCGGTTTCCTCTTCGATAACACATCGCGTGTTGTCTTTGTGTTTGCATCTTCCTTCCCTTTTATCTTTACCTTTTATTATCTGCTGTGGGTTGTGATTTTAATTTGGCTTAGATAGTTCATCCAATTCTATATTATAACTTATGTTCATTTTCCACACACTAGTTATTTGACATAAATCTTGAATTGGTTAATTTGTAATTTAGGGGTCTAAACGTTCAAAGGTGTTTATACACATATTTGAACTTTCAGTTTTAGATGTGTACTCTTTGCCTTATGAATTCAACACCTCAACTAAATCTATTCCAGGTTTTGTCACTGTATAAACTACAGGGCATTGTTTTTCTGATGGAAAGCAAGATTTTGAAAGGTGCAAATTAATTATGAAGACCCAGGATTGTTTCAGGCACTCTAAAGATTGCCTTGATTGAACTGAGTTTGGCTTAATGGTTGAGGATTTAAAAATGATAATGGATAACTTCCTCGTAGCGTCTTTGCTTGAAATTAAGAGAGCCCCTGTAATATGTACGTGTACGTATGACAACTGTTGTTTACTATTTTAGAAATATTTGAATTTATTTTACAGTATTATTTATTTAGGACAATTTTTAATTCTAAGTGGGGAATGTGTAAATTACTGAAAAAATTGTTGTTGTTGTAAGGTGAATTGTAGAATTTTGTCACCAAAAAAGACAAATTTGGATGTTATTGCACGTGCGAAGCAATACCATTTACCAAGTGAGAGTTATGACATGTGTCACAATGCACCGTATTATGATGTGACCATCCATGACAAATATACACTAACAATTTGATGCTCCTAGAGAATGTAATTCCTTGAATCAAGCTTGATAGTCATTAGATTTGACATTGATGGTTTTTAGACCCCTTAAAAACACAATTGGATTAACCTAGATAATTAGCCAAGTTGTTACTTAGTCCAAATTCGAAATCTAAGTTATCACAATCAAACAATCATATCATGCAAAGCAGTGAAAAGATAAATAACACAATGATATGATTACCCAGGAAACCAAACCGGTAAAAACCTGAGGAAGATTTAACCTAACTATCCTTAAGGTAAACCTGAATCCACTATGAAAGAATTAAAGTTGTTCAACAGGACTTAGACCCCTAACATGCAAGTTCCGAAACCACGGGCTCCTTCTTTCTTGGATTCTCCAGCAAGTACAAGCACACCCGCTTGTGTTTCTTTAAGTTCTTATGGCAGCAACTGAATGATCATCAAGCTCTTGAAGAAATCTCCTTCTTGATAATCCTAAACTTGTGTAAAGGAAATCTCTTCACAGATCTCACAAGAAATTTACATAAACAGCAATATGAACAACACTAAAACGTGGCTAGGGTTTGCCTTTTATACCTAGGGCAAATTAGAAAACCCTAAACGTTTTAAAACAAACTAAGGTTGAGTTGGAATTCTGCAGAAAACACCTCAGACCCGATTTTCGATTGATCGAGCTTAAGCTTCGATCGATCGAACTAGGCTGAGAAGCTTAAATAACTTCTGAAACAGTTTATTCCAACTTTACATAAATGAACCAACTTTGAGCACGTCTAAACACGACTCAACAACTTGTTTTGATTATGGTTTGCCAACAATACACATTAGAATTCTAAATACATAAAATCCTAAGTTTTTAGAACCTAACAGACAGGTTAAATAATAAGAAGAAAGGTGCAGAGTGTTTAAATTTGCAGTGGCATTTGAAGTAGAATTTACAGATTTAGAATTCTTTGATATCATGTGAAAAACATGGCAGGATCATTGTTTGGTAATATCGAAACATTAATATACTAGAATACATTGATATTGAAATACTCCAATATTATAGACAACCCAAAACAACGGTCAAAACGAAATACAAGACTTTGATTAGAACCCCGCCTGTCATGGTTAAGACTAGAGAGCTTAATTTACTTACAAATTTTTGTTCAAATGATACAATGACCAATTATCTAGTAGAATTTGTAGTTAGACTTTGAAAGTTTCATTTTTATTTTCTTAAACTATTAAAAATATTTCATTATCTATCTTTAAACTTAAAAAATTCGGCCAAAATGGCCCATTAGCATTAATTTTTGAAATATTTAGCAACAGAGCACTGTTTCGAAAATAATTAGGGAAATACCACTTTTTCGGGCCTTATAGCGGCGTTTTCCTGCAAAATTTTTTTATAAGTCCCATAACAGGTTCAAGGGGCCCTATAGTGGCGTTTTTAAGCCCTATAGTGACGTTTTTGGGACCTATAGCGGCATTTTCTTGCAAAATTTTTTTATAAGTCCCATAACAGGTTCAAGGGGCCCTATAGTGGCGTTTTTAAGCCCTATAGTGACGTTTTTGGGCCCTATAGCGGCGTTTTCCTGCAAAAAAAATTTTTATAAGTCCCCATAACAGGTTCAAGGGGCCCTATAGTGACATTTTTTTAAGCCCTATAGTGACGTTTTCGGGCCCTATAGCGGCGTTTTCGGAAAAAGTGGTATTTTCCTAATTATTTCCGAAACAGTGCTCTGTTGCTAAATATTTCAAAAATTAATGCTAATGGGCCATTTTGGCCTAAAAAATTCCCCTTTTATTTCATTTTTATAGAATTGTTTATCTTTTTTTCACTGCTAAACTATTGAAAAAATTATTTAGAAAGTTAAGAGAAAAAAAGAATTTCATACAAATTTTAGAAACAAAAATAATATTTTAACTTTATAGTGACGAAAGAAAACACTATATTACATGTATTGTTGTCCTCACTGGTCCTAGTCAAATTAAATCTTTCAACAAAAACATCCATATATATTATTTTATTTATTACACATTATATGAAAGTTTGAAGGACAGGCTTTCGGTAGAGACACCAGCAAAACATAATAAATTCAACACCACCCCATCCAACCAAAAAAACCATGGAACATTGGAACAATAAAAGAAAATTAATTGAGACACAAAGCTATTTCTTCAAGGCTTGGTAGCAGCCAAGGTGTTTCCAATGTCAATGACAAACCTGTATCTAACATCATTCTTAGCAAGACGCTCCATTGCGGTGTTCACATAATCCATTGAAACAACCTCAATGTCTGCCGTGATGCCATGTTTTGCTGCAAAGTCAATCATCTCTTGCGTCTCTTTCATTCCTCCAATGCCACTCCCGGCAACCATCTTCCTTCCTGAATTTTTTTCCAAATCTCAGTAACTCTCTTAACTAATAATGAAAAATCTAAACAAAATTCTAATTAAGAGTAATCTTAATGGATAGAATTATTGGATAATCTTAAGATGGGGAAATTAAAACTTCTCTCCACCCTTTCCTCTAAGGCCAAAACTTATAAAACAGTAAAGTAAAGAAATAAGAACAAGTAATACTAGTGATATTATAATTAATTCAGACCACCGCACATCCTTAGCATAATAGTCACTCCACAAGTATAAGTATTTGTAGGGTGAGAGGGGTAAGGACTGGGGTTCAAGTTTCTAGAAAGGAACTTCATATACGTATACACTTAAATTAGGTTAGAGTAGAATTTTATCTTATATAAAAAAAATGAATAAATGAATAATTCGACATTTATTTATTTATTTTATTAGCGAAATGATACTAATCACATTTATTATTATCTCAATTTTTACCCTTTTTTTTCTTGTAAAAATGGTAGAAAAAGCCTTTGCATTTTTTCAGATGAAAAGTTGCAAAGCACAAAAAATGGAAATAATGGAAAATTTATCATGGTCTTAAATTCTTAATAAGCAATTACCCGTAAGCAACGGAAACACAGGTAGCTCAAGTGGCTTGTCCGGTACACCCACCATGACAAGCGTTCCATGGGACTTCAATAGACCAAGCAATGGTAAAATGGGGTGCACTGCAGAAACAGTATCAATAATACCATCCATTGTGTTCATGGCAGCCTGCACAAATTTAATATGTATCCATCATCGACACCCAATATCTCAAAGTACAACCATTATGAGCATGAGTTTAAAAGATAGAAAGTAATATAAGCTAAAAATATACCTGAATTTGGTCTGGATCACGGCTAACCAAAAAAGAATCAGCACCAAGATGTTCCAAAGCTTCATCCTTCTTGCTAGGTGAGGTACTAATTACAGTCACTTTTGCCCCAAAAGCCTTGGGCAAAATGGCCCATTACCATCAATTTTCAAAATAATTTGCCCAGAAACACTGTTTCCCAACAATATAGGAATCTACCACTTTTTCTGGTACTCGAGCTTGGTGAGCTCGAGTACCATGTTTTCTTAATCCACCCTGGCCTGCTGACATGTGAGGTACACAGCCCTAAAAACACACTATTATCTCTCACTTCTCACTCTCACCTACCCAGAACACACTCTCACTCTCACTCTCACTTACACCTAAACATACAAACCCCAAACCCTCACACCATCGGCGGCAGAAAACCCGTCGGCATCAGAAGACTTTCGTCGGCGGCGACCTCTTAGCTCTCTCACTGTCTTAAGAGACTGAAACAACGTCGTTGTGATCTGTTTCGCGTATCGATGATGGCCGGGGGAGTGGAATCGTGGTCTCCGTCGCCGTCGCCGCCTGAGGGAAGAGGGGAAGGGAAAGTGGTGGTTGTTGGAGGAGCGATGGTAATGGACTTTCCGTTGGATGACAGTGGTGCGACGGCGTTTTCGTCCTCCTCTTCTTCTTCGCCCTTTCTCCGCCCAAATTGCCTCGCAGGCTTCGCTGGAGACTCTCGGAGTCTAAGTCCCCGCAGAATTGTACTGTCGAAGATATCGAAGCGAAGCTCCGCCACGCCGATCTTCGTCGCCAGGTCTCTCTCTCTCTCTCTCTCTCTCTCTTTTTGGTGTGGTTCTTGGTTTGTGAAATTACTTGGAACTTAACTGAGCCAATTAATTCTTCAGGTGGTTAAAGATTCTTGTTTTAAACGTGCTGATTAGTTAATTAAACATTTTGAAGACTTATCAATCTGAATTTCATTTGCAGAAAATCTTCAGAGATCACCAAACGGTGTGATCGTTTCATAAAAGTTGGTACAATCTGTAATTTTCTCAGGAACCAGATCAAAATTTTGATTTTTTTTATCTTGGTAACCAAACATGGTAATAGGATTTGGATATAAGCTTCCTGAATCTCAAAGAATCATGGGTTATGTTATTTATTTATAAATAAATTTTTTTTGGGAGGTTAAAAGTTAAAAGCTTTGTATTGAAGGTTTTTTTTTTGGGGGGGGGGGGGGGGTTTGTCAGGTAAAGGTGGGTGCTTCTTCTGTTTGAGTTTTTTCTGTTTTGCACTTTCTGGTCTTTCCTTTTCACGTCTGGTGGGCGTCTCTTTTTTTCATTTTCAAATTATTTTGCTTTTTAACATTCTTTCCTTAAAAAAAAAAAAATGATTACTTGTTGAATTGAATTTAAATTATCCCTTATTTTTTTCAATAAGAAATTTAGTATTGTACCCATTTTTTAAAATAGTTTTTTGTAGTCACTATCTTTATTTCCATGAAAAAAATTCACTTTGTAGGCATTTCTGTGTTTTCATTTTCTGAATCCTACATTGGTTTTTTTTAATTGTTCTTAGTCCCTCTGAATAGTGAATCTTACATGAGCTTTATTCTGTCATGTTGTTTTGGGTGCAGCAATACAATGGGAAATTGTCAAACAAGGCTCGAGCAAAGCCCAGAAGCCCATCACGGTCCTCATCTAATGAGGAAGATCTTGGTCAGCGCCTTGAAGCGAAGCTCCAAGCTGCTGAGCAGAAGAGGTAATATTTTTGTATTGCATAACTTATTTTTCAGCCTTTTGAAAATGGGGTTGTTTGAGAAAGCTTCACCTAGGAAAAAATTGAAGTTCAAAAAAGCTGTGCTCTGAAAAAGTGCAGTTAGAAAATGCATGTTTGCATTACCAAACATGCATTTTGAGATCTTTGACTTTGACCAAAATGTCAAAATTTTCAAAATGGGCCTATCCTACTCAGTTTTTCGAGTAGAAAAATAGAAAAATTAATTGTGGTAGCGTACCTGTGCATTAGGCTTAATGTTAATATCTCGTTGACATGGATTCTGGGGACTTATTTCGTTAAGAAAATAATATAGTCTAGATTTTCCTTGTGACCTATAGTATTCGGTGCTGGATGGCTATAAAAAGCTCAAGTTTTTTTCACAACAAGAACTCAAGCAAACCCTCACTCTTCTACCCCAAACCTTGTGATTTTCTAACCTTTCTTTTATTTTTTTTTTCTTGTGTTACCCAATTAGTAAACCATTATGGGCAGCAAGTTGGTGCCGAGTTCAGTACAACAAAGTGAGCTGAGCGTGTTAACCATGTCCGACCTCGACATCATGAACCACATTTACGCAACCCATGTTCATGGTGACGAAAAGTTTGATGTTGAGTCTCTTTTCGTTCTCGTCGAAAACATCCTTAAGCGTGCCACCCTAATTGTTGACCATGTTGCACTGGTACACTACCATAATTCTTTATTAGAATAAGATGCTCTCTCTCTCTCTCTTGTTTATTTTCTTTTTCCTAAAACGGAATTTTAACTTGGACTGAAGCATTCCATAGTTTGGAATACACTATAGTGAGGTAGGGTCGCCATTACTTTTACCAAAGAAATTGAAAAACCACTTCAGCCTTAACGAAGTGGAATAAGCACACAAGGTTGCTTTACATTTTTGTTTCTTTAAAATGAGGGATATGTAATGCAAGTCCATTTTTGGGGACTTGTCTGTGGAGGAGGATGCCAGCAGGTAGGATTCATCCTTATGTTTCTGCGTCTTGATTCATTTACAAATACATTATATTCTCATTCTTGTTATATGATGACATTACCCGGTTCATCAGCCTCCAGTTTGAATATGGCATCTTGAAAATACATTTGGTTTTCATGTTTGACAGTGATGATATATCTTTGGATGGACTAGAGCAAGAACTGGAAGAATGCAAAAATGAGGATGTAAGTAATTCCATATCATTTCCTTTGAAAATTCATTCCTTTAGATATATATTTTTTATCAACGGTCCTTTAAGCTGCAATTCTTTATTTATTTTATTTCTTTTGCTTTTTCCTTGTACATTTTAATCGTGTTTTATTATGTAAATTGTTTTCAGTTGCTTACCGGAAGAATGCTTTCATGTTTATTTTTAGAGGTTTATATATTTATGACCCCCGTCTCTTTAATAATGTAGGTAGTTGCAAACATACTATCTGAAGGTACAAAATTAAGGGAGTATACAAAGGGGGTTGAGAACAATTTACGGAAAGTGAATTGGACTCGATTCAGGTTTGTGCTTACTTAACGAAATCCTTTTTTGCCAATCAATAGTTTTATAATTCATAGAGACATGATTTATTTTTGTAAACTTTCTTACTAGGCTTTGCTTTATTTTAACCGGAAAATTGTCTCACGTAGCTCATAGTTCTATGAAGTTCACAACATAAAAGTGTTTGATGCTTTGTTGCCAGAAATCCTATAATTATCCATATAAAAAAAAAAATAGTGTAAAGAGGCTTCTCTTCTATGTCAGGAAGTCTTCTTTGTAATGCTTGGTTCTCCACTTCTACATCATATTATATTGTGCAAAACCTTTTCTTCTTCTTTGATTCGTAAGTTTACATGCAATTAGTGAGTTTTGGAACCCAAAACCTTACCCTCCGCCCTTTCTTATTGAGGAGGAGGTGCTGTGTTAGCTAGAGCCCATTAGCCATATTGTGCAAAAACTTTGTGGAGCATTGCTTCCTTTTGGAAAGCTTATTGTCATGAGATCATTTAGTTGGTGATTTGGGTGTCGACTCACCATCACTGTTTTTTCATAATGAATTATGGAAAGTTGGTTTTAGTGTCTCATGAGACACTTTTTGCTGAATGTTTTGTTAGTATAGTTATCCAAGTTAAAACTAGTGGTGATTAACAAATAGACCATGCAGTTATTGGATTGTGATTTATTTGTGTGAAGTTTTGAGAAGCTTTGGTATCAGATCTGGAAGTTTATATTACCGTATCTGCCCTATATTCTAGTACTTTCATATTGCCCAAGTTTCATGCTACTATCATTGTTTCCTTGTGCCAACTTTCTTTGACTAGTTAGATTTTGGACCAAATATATATTTTTCTGTCCCACCCTTTGTCAATTAACTGCATGGCTCTGTTATCATTTTTATCCTTGTACTCCAGACACATTCTCATTCTCTTAGAGTTGGCAAAGTAAGCCCTACCTCATCTAGTTAGGCTTGCTTGTCTAGGTAGCCTGCATTTAAGGTTATAATAATTAGGTGTAGCACTTGGAGCTAATGGGCCATGAAGGAGGACAGCTTTAGTGACATACACTTTGGGGGCCCTTGGTTCGCTGTGATGTTCAATTACGCCATAATATTACGTTATTGTAATCTTACATTAATGTAATCTCAATACAAGAATACAACATTACATTGTTTAGGAAGGGATGAGATTAAGATGATGTGATATATTTTGTAATTTTAAATTATAGTAATGTTAGAAAAAATAAAATAAACCAAAAACTTTAATGTCACATCATCGTAATATGCATCACATCAATGGTACATCATAGCGAAATTAACGCCCCTTCGTGATGAGCTCTGGTTTATGGTTATTTTTTGGTCATTATTATTAATTAGGTATTTACAATTCTTTAAAATGGTTGTTCTAATTGTGTTGGACATTTTAATTTGTTCTCCTTAGGTTTTGAGTTTGACCAATTTAAAATAGTTCAATTTGTTACTGTTAGCTTGTGTGCCATTATGAATTTTACAGTTGGCCCAAACTTGCCCTAAAATTGTTAGTTTCCAACTTTAGTTACCTTAAGTGTCGCTTTGGCCATGGCATGTGCATGATCATATCTCCTAAGTGAATAGTTGGAGAAGCATCAGATGTTGCAGGTTGTCTCAATTTATGTGTATGGGGAAGGTGTGCTTGAGAGCATGTGTATGCACATCAACTAAGAATAAGACTTTTTTGACTTGTTAGATTGCTCATCCTTTTTGTTGTATTGCTCTTCTGTGGCACTATATTAGATTATAGAAACAAGATTTATTTGGTAAGAATTTAAATAGAAAATGTGTGATTGGTTTATTTTTTATTTTGATTTTTTTTTCATTCATTGGTAAAGATTTGTTTTTTTTTGATAGGTAATTCATTGGTAAAGATTTGTGTCGCAGAGATACCTTCAGAATCCTTTTTGAGTACTCTTTTATTATATATTTTATAAAGATTAAATGTTTTTTATTGCATTAAAACTTCTTCTTCAACGTTGCAAGATTACATAAAAGAAAGTGATAATTTAGTGTCGCTTCATGATCAAATTCGTGAATGTGATAGAATCTTGTCACAGATGGAAACTCTCCTCAGTGGATTTCAAGTATGTTGTCCCTTACTTTGCAATAAGCAATTATTTACTTGCTTGCAGCTTCATTGAGACTGTTTCTCATTTGTTTTATACTGATAAAATATATTTTGATGGATATACACAATTGATCACCCTCTAATAAAACATATTGGCTGAAAATGTAGTTGCATATATCTTTGTCACTTTGCAATGATCATAATTTTTTTTTTTTTAAATTCTTGTATATGTTGACAAAATTATATACATTGTTTTTGCTCAGGGACAAGATTATATGCATTCTTGATTTTAGTAGTAGTTCCTGGATATAAATCACTACCTCACATAAATACCATAAGTTATACATGTTTTCCATTAGTCTATGGTAGTAAAATTTCCCTTTTTCCCAATGCTGGTTACTTTTTGCAAGTACGCTATTTATAAGCTGAAAAAGATTGTAGGAATTAACTTTATATCACTGCTGCTTTAAGGATGTCATAACTAGTGCAGTCATTTTTTCCCTCTCCTATACATCCATTTGTCAAAATTGATAGTGTTTTTAATTCAACTGTTATATGTAACTAAGGAGAATATGAATCACAAACTTTAGATGCATTTAATGGTATAAAGGCTCTTTTTGTTTAACTTTCTTTTTACATTGATTCTTGCAGAATTATTTGTTGTTGTGTTGTTTTGTTTTTTATCCTCTTCTTTTAGTTAAACCCCAGGGTTTGAATTCTACTTTTCAATGAAGGTTTTCTCCTACCTCTTTTTGTCCCAGGTTGAAATTGGTTCCATAAGTTCAGACATAAAAGTCCTCCAAGAGAAGTCTATGGATATGGGCCTGAAGCTTAAGAATCGTAAGGTATCATTGTTTGTATGAGTAGCTCCGCTTCATTGTTTGTTTGGAGTTTAAATTTTGAGAACCACAGAAACATGCTTGTATATCTATTAGATGTTAATGACCGCTAGTTAGTAAAACAAAAACATAAGAAAAATTGTATTTGTTTGAAGTTCCTCTTAGGGGTTATATGTGCTTTTTCAATGATATTTTGTGGCAACAATTTCTCAGCAGGGGATAAAGCTAGCTGAGTAATGATTCTTCAATTGGTGATTTGTGATATGACCTAGTTGGATTGCATTCCTTGTCTTTTTCAATGACAAGTTTCTTTCTCTTTTAGATTTATGCAGTTTTTGTAATTGATTGTCTACACCAGTATATCTCCTTTATACTTGGGTGACTCTTTTTTCTGATTTATACAATCTTATTACTTATCAAAAAAGAAAGGGTACCATTTTTGAATTATTATTGGGCTGTTTGTTTTTGTTCTGTGATAACATTTTACTTCTTTTTGGAGTTAAAAGAACACAACCGAAAAAAGTGTGAAAATGTGGGGAAAAACTTTTTGGAAGTTTTTCTGTCTGAACAATTTTCCTGGAAGTGGGCCATTTGAGTAATGCCAAAGTGACATCTCTAAATTATTGTTTATAAACCTTTCCGTTTTTCTTATGTTCTATACAATATATGATTGTTCTATGTTCTATAAACAGTTGACAGAATCAAAATTGGCAAAGTTTGTCGAAGACATTATAGTCCCTCCAAGGATGGTTGACATAGTCGTTGACGGAGAGGTATTTCTAATTTTTGTAGAGCCTGCTTTTTTACTGTTACTGTCATAATTGCTATTATTACATGTTTGTCGTAGCTTTCAAACTTGCTCATAGATGGTCTTGGCTTACAAACTTGCTCATTGATGTCCTCATCCAAAAAGTTGTTTTTGTTTATCCTTCGTTTACATGTCCGTTACTTAAAAAGAAGAAGAAGAGTTTCAGTGATTTACCCATCCAATGAGATTATCAGGACTTTGGTTATTCTTTAATGTTTGGGAATTGAATTATGAGAAAAGCATTGATACATTAATCTGAGAGAGGTCTATTTGTGCTTCATTTATTTTGGTTTACAGTTGCCTTAATTAAGAAGGCTCCTTTTTTAATATTTTGCTACAAGCTTTACCCTTTTGCCTTGATACCAATCACATCAAGCCTTGGATGGCAGAATGGGATTTACATATGCTCTTTTATGCTTGATTTATATCATTGTTATGTCCTTGTAAGGCTTGCTAGGTTGGTTTGAGGGAGAACTTAATGTGTGGAAAAATGTGTTTACTTGAAATGATTAACTGTTGCTCATGTTCTCTCTCGCCCCTCCCTTATTGTATTAGTGATTCAATCATTGCATGATGGGTTACTTATCAAAAAAAAAAAATCATTGCATGATGGGGTTATTGTGGATTGATTGTGGAAAGATCTGGTCATCTGCTTCATTTGCTGCCCATCTTTTTTTTATTAAATTGCAACTTAGAGTAGCACTTTCTAGATGTTTTATGCTTATATACATGATTTAGGCTCTTCTGATATTCACATTATAGGTTCAAGTTGATTCGTTAATATGCAGGACATATCTATAACACAATTGAGCTACAACATACGTCCTTGAATGTGCATGGTGTACAGTCCATGTTGCTTCCTGGTTAACATAGTGATTTGAGAGATTTTTGTGTTCCGTTTCTTTTATTGCTGTTAACATACTTGCAGTGGAATTTGTCCAAATCAATGATGAATACATGAGAACTCTTGAGATTCTGAGTAAGAAGCTGAAGTTTGTAGAAGTGGATCCTATGGTCAAAGCTTCAAAAGCTCTGAAAGACGTTCAACCTGAGCTTGAAAAAGTTAGGCAGAAAGCAGTTTCAAAGGTTATTGACTAGAATTACCGGATGCTTTGGTTGATGATGATTATTCAATTTCTTGTGTTATTGTATGTTTTAAACCTACCAAAATCCTTGAGCACCTCCGTTCTTCAAATCTCCACAATCGTTTCTGTGAAGCGGCCTTCCTAGAAGAGATTTTCGATCACCTCACCGGTCATTTGTGAAGATATCCGTAAGTTCCGTTCGTTTCATAGAGTAGCACTTTCTCCTCGGATTTTACTTTTCTCCTCGGTCTTTATTTTCATTCCTCCAGTTCAGATTAGATGGGTAGATTCAAAAACCTAGTAGACACTCTGGCTGCCATGGAGGCTTTTAGGGCAAGATACCATATCCCGCAGGGGGTGGTTCTGCGGTATTGTCCCCCAGAAGGAGTACTGTTAGATAGAGACGTGGGTGAAGTGGTCATTCCCATGGTTGCCTTTATACAAGAGGGAATGACACTTCCCATGTGTAGGATAACCCGGGACTACTTGTTCCACCATAGGTTGACACCACACCAGTGCACTCCAAACATGTTCAGGGTATTAGGCTGCATAGATGTCTTGAACGAGTGAATGGGTCTGGATCTGACCTGGCATGATGTGGTACACATGTACGAGTTCCACTACGTCGAGAAGGGAGGATATTACCTTAAATCTCGATCCGAGGTGGTTAGGCTAATCTCCTGTCTCCCCATATCCAATAAGACTATGAAGGATGACTTCCTTATTGCCTCAGGAGAATAGAGCGATGGTTTTCATTGTCCAACTCGGGCAGGAATTCCAGGTGCAGCGCCTTTAGGCCCAATCCTTTTAGGGAAGGGGCTTAGCTCCTCGGATTTACTCTCTTTTTTGCTTGTCATAAATTTTGTAGTTTAATTCTAATTTCCTTCTCGGCTTTATTGCAGATAGAGCTTTGGTTTCTCCCAGGCTAAGCCGCGTGAACATTCCGGCCCTAAATTATCTTTTAAGGTCAGAAATCTACGTCCACAAGGACGGGTAGCTGCGTGCGTGTCATCTGGTTTTGGGCTATTGACCACTAACCCGCGCTTTCCAAGCCATTGGCCACGCCATTAGAGTTGGTAGCCCCCAGTTGGCTTGGATTGACGTGTCCAAGCCTAAGTTTCTAGCCCGAGTAGATCTTAAGCCAGTCGTGCTACCTGGTATTCGGGATCCTCCACCAGTCGTGCAACTGCCTCCAAACGACCTTGAAGCCGCCATGCCAACTGAGGAAGAGGCCGAATCATCTCGTCTTTCCCTTGAGAAGGAAATAGACGAGTTTTATTTTGAAAAGGAGGTTGACAAAGCCCCCGTAATTGAGCTCTCAGACCCTGAAGGAGAGCAGGATCGCAACTCTGTGGCTAGCGGTCCAATCATTATAACTTGCTCGGACGACTCTTCAGACGAGGAAGTAGGCGATATGGCTGGTAAGGGAAAATCTTTACGAGAACTGATGTCCAGTCGAGGAAAGGGTCAGTCTTCAAAGGCGCCTGCTAAGGCACAAGCCCAAGACCCTCCCCCAACCGCCCCCCAGGTTCCTTCCGACCCTGGCCTCAAGGTTAACCCGGACCTAAAAAAGAAAAGGCCGGTTGACGTTCCTGTGGAAGGTGAAGTGGCCCCCCGTTCGTCCAAGCAGCAAAAAGCCACTCGGGGACAGAGGAGTAAAAGGGCTATCTCCACGGAGAGCCGGGATAAGGAGGATCGGGTTGAGGTGCGCGTTAATCCCCACGCATGGAGTCCGAAGATGGAGCTAGACGGGGTCGCTATCCCCTATACTGCCTCGGTTCGAGAGTACAACAGGGGCAGAGCGGGTTACATAGCTGAGGCCTTGGAGCAGCCAGTGCTCCTTCCTCGGGATATGGAGGCCTACAAGCGATTCTCCCAGCCCGAGCTTTTCCTGTCCCTTAAGAGGGACCTTGCGATAGTAAGCCATTCTTGCACCCTTTTATTAAGCCATCAACATTGTTGCATTCTATCCTAATTTCGGTTTTGTTTTGTTGGCAGATCACCCAGCAGGTGTTTGTGGATGAGGAGTTCTGCCACAGCAACCGCAGCTTGGCTGAAGCCGAGGTTCAATCTCGGACTGAGGTGGAGAAGACCGTGGGGTCCCTTAAGCAAGAAATCTTTGAACTGACGGAAAAGTTCAAAGAGTCGGAGAAACAGCGCAAGAGCGTGGAGGCTGGCCTGAAGAGTGTTGAAACCCAAGCAGAGGATCAGCGTCAGAAATTGTTCGTAACTGAAACCAGTCTTACTACTGAGAAGCAGAATGTACTGGAACTTAAGGCCACTTTGCAGAAAGCTGAGGACAAGATACGGCGGGTTAAAGAAGAGGCTCAGCTGATCCGGGAGGCTGCAGAGGCTGAAAAGAAAGCTTCTCATCAGCTCGGGATTCAAGAAACGGAGGCCAGGCTATCTGAGGAAATCCCCAAGGTGTGCAAGGACTACTACAGCATCTCATGGGCTCACGCCCTTGATGCTGTAGGAATTCCTGCGGATTCGGCGCTGAGACTGCCTAAGAATGTCTTCTATCCTCAAGAGATCCGAGAGAATCCTGATGGCGCCCCAGCAGCTTCTGAGCAGGACTTGGCGGTGCCTGATGCCATCCCTGTGCTTGATAAAGCGAAGGATCCTGCCATGGACTCTATCTCTGAGGCTCCTCCTCCTCAGCCAGAGCAGAAGAAGGATCCTCCTGTTAAGGCTTAGCTTTTAGGTTTTTAATTTTTGTACTTCCCCCTTTTTTTTTAATGAGAGTCGTCTTGTTTTTGTTCTTTTGTAAGGACCTCTCTTTGTATTGACCTCGGAATATTAATATAGAATGTTCTCTTTGTTTTCTATGGATGTATGCTGATACTATCCCTTTATTTAACGTTTGCAATGATATAAATAAATATAAATGGACGTTAAATAAATAAAAAGGATGACGCTAGACTGCGCGCGCACCTTGAAATGATTTCCCTTAAGTAATAATTTCCCCTAAGTCTGTGGTCCGAGGAGCCATGCAGAACTTAGGTTCTGTTTAAAACTTTGAATAGTTGCCCTAAGTGATAATTTCCCTTAAGTTTGTGGTCCGAGGAACCAGGCAGGACATAGGTTCTGTTTATAACTTGGATAAATTGCATAAGTAATATTTTCCCCTAAGTTTGTGGTCTGAGGAGCCATGCAGGACTTAGGTTCTGTTTAAAACTTCGAATAAATTGCATAAGTGATAATTTCCCCTAAGTCTGCAGTCCGACGAGCCATGCAGGACTTAGGTTCTGTTTAAAACTTTGAATAGTTGCCCTAAGTGATAATTTCCCTTAAGTCTGTGGTCCGAGGAACCAGGCAGGACTTAGGTTCTGTTTAAAACTTGGATAAATTGCATAAGTAATAATTTTCCCTAAGTCTGTGGTCCGAGGAGCCATGCAGGACTTAGGTTCTATTTAAAACTTTGAATAGTTATCCTAAGTGATAATTTCCACTAAGTCTGTGGTCCGAGGAACCAGGAAGGACTTAGGTTCTGTTTATAACTTGGATAAATTGCATAAGTAATAATTTCCCCTAAGTCTGTGGTCCGAGGAGCCATGCAGGACCTAGGTTCTGTTTAAAACTTTGAATAGTTGTCATAAGTGATAATTTCCCCTAAGTCTGTGGTCCGAGGAGCCATGCAGGACTTAGGTTCTGTTTACAACTTGGATAAATTGCATAAGTAATAATTTTCCCTAAGTCTGTGGTCTGAGGAGCCATGCAGGACTTAGGTTCTGTTTAAAACTTTGAATAGTTGCCATAAGTGATAATTTCCCCTAAGTCTGTGGTCCGAGGAGCCATGCAGGACTTAGGTTCTGTTTACAACTTGGATAAATTGCATAAGTGATAATTTCCCCTAAGTCTGTGGTCCGAGGAGCCATGCAGGACTTATGTTCTGTTTATAACTTTGAATAAATTGCATAAGTGATAATTTCCCCTAAGTCTTTGGTCCGAGGAGCCATGCAAGACTTAGGTTCTGTTTAAAACTTTGAATAGTTGCCCTAAGTGATAATTTCCCCTAAGTCTGTGGTCCAGGGAACCGGGCAGGACTTAGGTTCTGTTTATAACTTGGATAAATTGCATAAGTAATAATTTTCCCAAAGTCTGTGGTCCGAGGAGCCATGCAGGACTTAGGTTCTGTTTAAAACTTTGAATAGTTACCCTAAGTGATAATTTCCCCTAAGTCTGTGGTCCGAGGAACCAGGCAGGACTTAGGTTCTGTTTATAACTTGGATAAATTGCATAAGTAATAATTTCCCTTAAGTCTATGGTCCGAGGAGCCATGCAGGACTTAGGTTCTGTTTAAAACTTTGAATAGTTGCCATAAGTGATAATTTCCCCTAAGTCTGTGGTCTGAGAAGCCATGCAGGACTTAGGTTCTGTTTATAACTTGGATAAATTGCATAAGTAATAATTTTCCCTAAGTCTGTGGTCGAGGAGCCATGCAGGACTTAGGTTCTATTTAAAACTTTGAATAGTTATCCTAAGTGATAATTTCCACTAGTCTGTGGTCCGAGGAACCAGGCCTTATGTTCTGTTTATAACTTGGATAAATTGCATAAGTAATAATTTCCCCTAAGTCTGTGGTCCGAGGAGCCATGCAGGACTTAGGTTCTGTTTAAAACTTTGAATAGTTGCCATAAGTGATAATTTCCCCTAAGTCTGTGGTCCGAGGAGCCATGCAGGACTTAGGTTCTGTTTACAACTTGGATAAATTGCATAAGTAATAATTTTCCCTAAGTCTGTGGTCCGAGGAGCCATGCAGGACTTATGTTCTGTTTAAAACTTTGAATAGTTGCCCTAAGTGATAATTTCCCCTAAGTTTGTGGTCTGAGGAACCAGGCAGGACTTAGGTTCTGTTTATAACTTGGATAAATTGCGTAAGTAATAATTTCCCCTAAGTCTGTGGTGAAGAGCCATGCAGGATTTAGGTTCTGTTTAAAACTTTGAATAGTTGCCCTAAGTGATAGTTACCCCTAAGTCTCCGAGGAACCAGGCAGGACTTAGGTTCCGAAATAAGGAATAATTTCCCTAAGTCTGTGGTCCGAGGAGCCATGCAGGACTTAGGTCTGTTTAAAACTTAAATAGGTGCCCTAAGTAAAATTCCCCTAAGTCGTGGTGAAGAGTCATGCAGGATTTAGGTTTCATTTAAAAACTTTGAATAGTTGCCCTAAGTGATAGTTACCCCCAAGTCTGTGGTCCGAGGAACCAGGCAGGACTTAGGTTCTGTTTATAACTTGGATAAATTGCATAAGTAATAATTTCCCCTAAGTCTGTGGTCCGAGGAGCCATGCAGGACTTAGGTTCTGTTTAAAACTTTGAATAGTTGTCCTAAGTGATAATTTCCCCTAAGTCTGTGGTCCGAGGAACCAGGAAGGACTTAGGTTCTGTTTATAACTTGGATAAATTGCATAAGTAATAATTTCCCCTAAGTCTGTGGTCCGAGGAGCCATGCAGGACTTAGGTTCTGTTTAAAACTTTGAATAGTTGCCATAAGTGATAATTTCCCCTAAGTCTGTGGTCCGAGGAGCCATGCAGGACTTAGGTTCTGTTTACAACTTGGATAAATTGCATAAGTAATAATTTTCCCTAAGTCTGTGGTCTGAGGAGCCATGCAGGACTTAGGTTCTGTTTAAAACTTTGAATAGTTGCCATAAGTGATAATTTCCCCTAATTCTGTGGTCCGAGGAGCCATGCAGGACTTATGTTCTGTTTATAACTTTGAATAAATTGCATAAGTGATAATTTCCCCTAAGTCTTTGGTCCGAGGAGCCATGCAAGACTTAGGTTCTGTTTAAAACTTTGAATAGTTGCCCTAAGTGATAATTTCCCCTAAGTCTGTGGTCCAGGGAACCGGGCAGGACTTAGGTTCTGTTCATAACTTGGATAAATTGCATAAGTAGTAATTTTCCCAAAGTCTGTGGTCCGAGGAGCCATGCAGGACTTAGGTTCTGTTTAAAATTTTGAATAGTTACCCTAAGTGATAATTTCCCCTAAGTCTGTGGTCCGAGGAACCAGGCAGGACTTAGGTTCTGTTTATAACTTGGATAAATTGCATAAGTAATAATTTCCCTTAAGTCTATGGTCCGAGGAGCCATAAGTTGTTAATTTCCCCTAAGCCTGTGGTCCGAGGAGCCATGCAAGACTTAGGTTCTATTTAAAACTTGGATAGATACCATAAGTAATATTTTCCTAAGTCTGTGGTCCCGGAGGGAGCCTGGACTTAATGTTCTGTTTAAATACTTTGGAATAGTGCCCTACGTGATAATT
Organism: Quercus lobata; assembly: GCF_001633185.2. Lineage (NCBI taxonomy): Eukaryota > Viridiplantae > Streptophyta > Magnoliopsida > Fagales > Fagaceae > Quercus > Quercus lobata. Next base: position 36,777,355 of record NC_044909.1, read on the forward strand.
TCCCCTAGTTTGTGGATTGTGAACCAGCAGATATAGGTCGTTATAAACATTGGATAAAAAAAGATTGCGTAAGTAAAATTTCCCCAAGTCTGTGGTGAAGGCAGTGCAGGATTTGGTTCTATTTAAAACTTTGAATGTTGCCCCAAGGATAGTACCCCTTAAGTCTGTGGTCGAGGAACAGCAGGACTATGTTCTGTTATAACTGGATAATGCATAGTAATTAATTTCCCTAAGTCTGTCGGTCCGAGGAGCCATGCAGGACTTAGGTTCTGTTAAAATGATAGTTGTTCATAAGTGATAATTTCCACCTAGTCTGTGGTCCGGGAGCATGCAGACTAAGTTGTTGTATAACTTGATAAATTGCCATAAGGAATAAATTTCCTAAGTCTGTGTCTGAGGAGCCTATGCAGGATTAGGTTATGTTTAAAACTAATAGTCCCTACCCCGCGAGTTAATATTCCCTAGTCTGTGGAGAAAGAGCCATGCAGGACTTAGGTTCTGTTTAAAACTTTGAATAGTTGTCCTAAGTGATAATTTCCCCTAAGTCTGTGGTCCGAGGAACCAGGAAGGACTTAGGTTCTGTTTATAACTTGGATAAATTGCATAAGTAATAATTTCCCCTAAGTCTGTGGTCCGAGGAGCCATGCAGGACTTAGGTTCTGTTTAAAACTTTGAATAGTTGCCATAAGTGATAATTTCCCCTAAGTCTGTGGTCCGAGGAGCCATGCAGGACTTAGGTTCTGTTTACAACTTGGATAAATTGCATAAGTAATAATTTTCCCTAAGTCTGTGGTCTGAGGAGCCATGCAGGACTTAGGTTCTGTTTAAAACTTTGAATAGTTGCCATAAGTGATAATTTCCCCTAATTCTGTGGTCCGAGGAGCCATGCAGGACTTATGTTCTGTTTATAACTTTGAATAAATTGCATAAGTGATAATTTCCCCTAAGTCTTTGGTCCGAGGAGCCATGCAAGACTTAGGTTCTGTTTAAAACTTTGAATAGTTGCCCTAAGTGATAATTTCCCCTAAGTCTGTGGTCCAGGGAACCGGGCAGGACTTAGGTTCTGTTTATAACTTGGATAAATTGCATAAGTAGTAATTTTCCCAAAGTCTGTGGTCCGAGGAGCCATGCAGGACTTAGGTTCTGTTTAAAACTTTGAATAGTTACCCTAAGTGATAATTTCCCCTAAGTCTGTGGTCCGAGGAACCAGGCAGGACTTAGGTTCTGTTTATAACTTGGATAAATTGCATAAGTAATAATTTCCCTTAAGTCTATGGTCCGAGGAGCCATGCAGGACTTAGGTTCTGTTTAAAACTTTGAATAGTTGCCATAAGTGATAATTTTCCCTAAGTCTGTGGTCTGAGAAGCCATGCAGGACTTAGGTTCTGTTTATAACTTGGATAAATTGCATAAGTAATAATTTTCCCTAAGTCTGTGGTCTAAGGAGCCATGTAGGACTTAGGTTCTGTTTAAAACTTTGAATAGATGCCATAAGTGATAATTTCCCCTAAGTCTGTGGTCCGAGGAGCCATGCAGGACTTATGTTCTGTTTATAACTTGGATAAATTGCATAAGTAATAATTTTCCCTAAGTCTGTGGTCCGAGGAGCCATGCAGGACTTATGTTCTGTTTAAAACTTTGAATAGTTGCCCTAAGTGATAATTTCCCCTAAGTTTGTGGTCTGAGGAACCAGGCAGGACTTAGGTTCTGTTTATAACTTGGATAAATTGCGTAAGTAATAATTTCCCCTAAGTCTGTGGTGAAGAGTCATGCAGGATTTAGGTTCTGTTTAAAACTTTGAATAGTTGCCCTAAGTGATAGTTACCCCTAAGTCTGTGGTCCGAGGAACCAGGCAGGACTTAGGTTCTGTTTATAACTTGGATAAATTGCATAAGTAATAATTTCCCCTAAGTCTGTGGTCCGAGGAGCCATGCAGGACTTATGTTCTGTTTAAAACTTTGAATAGTTGTCATAAGTGATAATTTCCCCTAAGTCTGTGGTCCGAGGAGCCATGCAGGACTTAAGTTCTGTTTATAACTTGGATAAATTGCATAAGGAATAATTTCCCCTAAGTCTGTGGTCTGAGGAGCCATGCAGGACTTAGGTTCTGTTTAAAACTTTAAATAGTTGCCCTAAGTAATAATTTCCCCTAAGTCTGTGGAGAAGAGCCATGCAGGATTTAGGTTCTGTTTAAAACTTTGAATAGTTGCCCTAAGTGATAGTTACCCCCAAGTCTGTGGTCCGAGGAACCAGGCAGGACTTAGGTTCTGTTTATAACTTGGATAAATTGCATAAGTAATAATTTCCCCTAAGTCCTGTGGTTCCGAGGAGCCAATGCAGGATTAGGTTTCTGTTTAAAACTTTGAATAGTTGTCCTAAGTGATAATTTCCCCTAAGTCTGTGGTCCGAGGAACCAGGAAGGACTTAGGTTCTGTTTATAACTTGGATAAATTGCATAAGTAATAATTTCCCCTAAGTCTGTGGTCCGAGGAGCCATGCAGGACTTAGGTTCTGTTTAAAACTTTGAATAGTTGCCATAAGTGATAATTTCCCCTAAGTCTGTGGTCCGAGGAGCCATGCAGGACTTAGGTTCTGTTTACAACTTGGATAAATTGCATAAGTAATAATTTTCCCTAAGTCTGTGGTCTGAGGAGCCATGCAGGACTTAGGTTCTGTTTAAAACTTTGAATAGTTGCCATAAGTGATAATTTCCCCTAATTCTGTGGTCCGAGGAGCCATGCAGGACTTATGTTCTGTTTATAACTTTGAATAAATTGCATAAGTGATAATTTCCCCTAAGTCTTTGGTCCGAGGAGCCATGCAAGACTTAGGTTCTGTTTAAAACTTTGAATAGTTGCCCTAAGTGATAATTTCCCCTAAGTCTGTGGTCCAGGGAACCGGGCAGGACTTAGGTTCTGTTCATAACTTGGATAAATTGCATAAGTAGTAATTTTCCCAAAGTCTGTGGTCCGAGGAGCCATGCAGGACTTAGGTTCTGTTTAAAATTTTGAATAGTTACCCTAAGTGATAATTTCCCCTAAGTCTGTGGTCCGAGGAACCAGGCAGGACTTAGGTTCTGTTTATAACTTGGATAAATTGCATAAGTAATAATTTCCCTTAAGTCTATGGTCCGAGGAGCCATGCAGGACTTAGGTTCTGTTTAAAACTTTGAATAGTTGCCATATAAGTGATAATTTTTCCCTAAAGCTGTGGTCTGAGAAGCATTGGCAGGATTAGGTTCTGTTAATAACTTTGGAATAAATTGCATAGTAATAATTTTCCCTAGTCTGTGGTCTAAAGAAGCATGTAGGACTTGGTTCTCTTGTTTAAAACTTTGAATAATGCCATAAGTGATAATTTTCCCCTAAGTCCTGTGGTCCGAGGGAGCCATGCAGGAATTATGTTCTGTTTATTAACTTGGAATAAATTGCATAAGTAATAATTTCCCCTAAGTCTGTGGTCCGAGGAGCCATGCAGGACTTAGGTTCTGTTTAAAACTTTGAACAGTTGCCATAAGTGATAATTTCCCCTAAGTTTGTGGTCCGAGGAGCCATGCAGGACTTAGGTTCTGTTTAAAACTTAGATAAATTGCATAAGTAATAATTTCCCCTAAGTCTGTGGTCCGAGGATCCATGCAGGATTTAGGTTCTGTTTAAAACCTGTATAGATGTCATAAGTAATAATTTCCCCTAAGTTTGTGGTCCGAGGAGCCATACAGGACTTAGGTTCTGTTTAATAATTGATAAATTGCATAGTAATAATTTCTAGTCTGTGGTCCGAGGAGCCATGCAAGGACTTAGGTTCTGTTTTAAAACTTTGAATATTGTCATAGTTGATAATTCCCCCTAAGTCTGTGGGTGCCGAGGAGCCATGCAAGGACTTAAGTTCTGTTTATAACTTGGATAAATTGCATAAGAATAATTTTCCCCTAAGTCTGTGGTCTGAGGAGCCATGCGGAACTTAGGTTCTGTTTAACACTTTAAAATAGTTGCCCTAAGTATAATTTTCCCTAAGTCCTGTGGAGGAAGAAGCCATGCAGGTATTTAGGTTATGTTTAAACTTTGAATAGTTGCCCTAGTATAGTTACCCCAGTCCCTGGTGGTCCGAGGAACCAGGCAGGACTTAGGTTTTCTGTTTATAATTGGATAAATTGCATAAGTAATAATTTCCCCTAAGTCTGTGGTCCGAGGAGCCATGCAGGACTTAGGTTCTATTTAAAACTTTGAATAGTTATCCTAAGTGATAATTTCCACTAAGTCTGTGGTCCGAGGAACCAGGAAGGACTTAGGTTCTGTTTATAACTTGGATAAATTGCATAAGTAATAATTTCCCCTAAGTCTGTGGTCCGAGGAGCCATGCAGGACCTAGGTTCTGTTTAAAACTTTGAATAGTTGTCATAAGTGATAATTTCCCCTAAGTCTGTGGTCCGAGGAGCCATGCAGGACTTAGGTTCTGTTTACAACTTGGATAAATTGCATAAGTAATAATTTTCCCTAAGTCTGTGGTCTGAGGAGCCATGCAGGACTTAGGTTCTGTTTAAAACTTTGAATAGTTGCCATAAGTGATAATTTCCCCTAAGTCTGTGGTCCGAGGAGCCATGCAGGACTTATGTTCTGTTTATAACTTTGAATAAATTGCATAAGTGATAATTTCCCCTAAGTCTTTGGTCCGAGGAGCCATGCAAGACTTAGGTTCTGTTTAAAACTTTGAATAGTTGCCCTAAGTGATAATTTCCCCTAAGTCTGTGGTCCAGGGAACCGGGCAGGACTTAGGTTCTGTTTATAACTTGGATAAATTGCATAAGTAGTAATTTTCCCAAAGTCTGTGGTCCGAGGAGCCATGCAGGACTTAGGTTCTGTTTAAAACTTTGAATAGTTACCCTAAGTGATAATTTCCCCTAAGTCTGTGGTCCGAGGAACCAGGCAGGACTTAGGTTCTGTTTATAACTTGGATAAATTGCATAAGTAATAATTTCCCTTAAGTCTATGGTCCGAGGAGCCATGCAGGACTTAGGTTCTGTTTAAAACTTTGAATAGTTGCCATAAGTGATAATTTTCCCTAAGTCTGTGGTCTGAGAAGCCATGCAGGACTTAGGTTCTGTTTATAACTTGGATAAATTGCATAAGTAATAATTTTCCCTAAGTCTGTGGTCTAAGAAGCCATGTAGGACTTAGGTTCTGTTTAAAACTTTGAATAGATGCCATAAGTGATAATTTCCCCTAAGTCTGTGGTCCGAGGAGCCATGCAGGACTTATGTTCTGTTTATAACTTGGATAAATTGCATAAGTAATAATTTTCCCTAAGTCTGTGGTCCGAGGAGCCATGCAGGACTTATGTTCTGTTTAAAACTTTGAATAGTTGCCCTAAGTGATAATTTCCCCTAAGTTTGTGGTCTGATGAACCAGGCAGGACTTAGGTTCTGTTTATAACTTGGATAAATTGCGTAAGTAATAATTTCCCCTAAGTCTGTGGTGAAGAGCCATGCAGGATTTAGGTTCTGTTTAAAACTTTGAATAGTTGCCCTAAGTGATAGTTACCCCTAAGTCTGTGGTCCGAGGAACCAGGCAGGACTTAGGTTCTGTTTATAACTTGGATAAATTGCATAAGTAATAATTTCCCCTAAGTCTGTGGTCCGAGGAGCCATGCAGGACTTATGTTCTGTTTAAAACTTTGAATAGTTGTCATAAGTGATAATTTCCCCTAAGTCTGTGGTCCGAGGAGCCATGCAGGACTTAAGTTCTGTTTATAACTTGGATAAATTGCATAAGGAATAATTTCCCCTAAGTCTGTGGTCTGAGGAGCCATGCAGGACTTAGGTTCTGTTTAAAACTTTAAATAGTTGCCCTAAGTAATAATTTCCCCTAAGTCTGTGGAGAAGAGCCATGCAGGATTTAGGTTCTGTTTAAAACTTTGAATAGTTGCCCTAAGTGATAGTTACCCCTAAGTCTGTGGTCCGAGGAACCAGGAAGGACTTAGGTTCTGTTTATAACTTGGATAAATTGCATAAGTAATAATTTCCCCTAAGTCTGTGGTCCGAGGAGCCATGCAGGACCTAGGTTCTGTTTAAAACTTTGAATAGTTGCCATAAGTGATAATTTCCCCTAAGTCTGTGGTCCGAGGAGCCATGCAGGACTTAGGTTCTGTTTACAACTTGGATAAATTGCATAAGTAATAATTTTCCCTAAGTCTGTGGTCTGAGGAGCCATGCAGGACTTAGGTTCTGTTTAAAACTTTGAATAGTTGCCATAAGTGATAATTTCCCCTAAGTCTGTGGTCCGAGGAGCCATGCAGGACTTATGTTCTGTTTATAACTTTGAATAAATTGCATAAGTGATAATTTCCCCTAAGTCTTTGGTCCGAGGAGCCATGCAAGACTTAGGTTCTGTTTAAAACTTTGAATAGTTGCCCTAAGTGATAATTTCCCCTAAGTCTGTGGTCCAGGGAACCGGGCAGGACTTAGGTTCTGTTTATAACTTGGATAAATTGCATAAGTAGTAATTTTCCCAAAGTCTGTGGTCCGAGGAGCCATGCAGGACTTAGGTTCTGTTTAAAACTTTGAATAGTTACCCTAAGTGATAATTTCCCCTAAGTCTGTGGTCCGAGGAACCAGGCAGGACTTAGGTTCTGTTTATAACTTGGATAAATTGCATAAGTAATAATTTCCCTTAAGTCTATGGTCCGAGGAGCCATGCAGGACTTAGGTTCTGTTTAAAACTTTGAATAGTTGCCATAAGTGATAATTTTCCCTAAGTCTGTGGTCTGAGAAGCCATGCAGGACTTAGGTTCTGTTTATAACTTGGATAAATTGCATAAGTAATAATTTTCCCTAAGTCTGTGGTCTAAGAAGCCATGTAGGACTTAGGTTCTGTTTAAAACTTTGAATAGATGCCATAAGTGATAATTTCCCCTAAGTCTGTGGTCCGAGGAGCCATGCAGGACTTATGTTCTGTTTATAACTTGGATAAATTGCATAAGTAATAATTTTCCCTAAGTCTGTGGTCCGAGGAGCCATGCAGGACTTATGTTCTGTTTAAAACTTTGAATAGTTGCCCTAAGTGATAATTTCCCCTAAGTTTGTGGTCTGATGAACCAGGCAGGACTTAGGTTCTGTTTATAACTTGGATAAATTGCGTAAGTAATAATTTCCCCTAAGTCTGTGGTGAAGAGCCATGCAGGATTTAGGTTCTATTTAAAACTTTGAATAGTTGCCCTAAGTGATAGTTACCCCTAAGTCTGTGGTCCGAGGAACCAGGCAGGACTTAGGTTCTGTTTATAACTTGGATAAATTGCATAAGTAATAATTTCCCCTAAGTCTGTGGTCCGAGGAGCCATGCAGGACTTAGGTTCTGTTTAAAACTTTGAATAGTTGTCATAAGTGATAATTTCCCCTAAGTCTGTGGTCCGAGGAGCCATGCAGGACTTAAGTTCTGTTTATAACTTGGATAAATTGCATAAGGAATAATTTCCCCTAAGTCTGTGGTCTGAGGAGCCATGCAGGACTTAGGTTCTGTTTAAAACTTTAAATAGTTGCCCTAAGTAATAATTTCCCCTAAGTCTGTGGAGAAGAGCCATGCAGGATTTAGGTTCTATTTAAAACTTTGAATAGTTGCCCTAAGTCTGTGGTCCGAGGAACCAGGAAGGACTTAGGTTCTGTTTATAACTTGGATAAATTGCATAAGTAATAATTTCCCCTAAGTCTGTGGTCCGAGGAGCCATGCAGGACTTAGGTTCTGTTTAAAACTTTGAATAGTTGCCATAAGTGATAATTTCCCCTAAGTCTGTGGTCCGAGGAGCCATGCAGGACTTAGGTTCTGTTTACAACTTGGATAAATTGCATAAGTAATAATTTTCCCTAAGTCTGTGGTCTGAGGAGCCATGCAGGACTTAGGTTCTGTTTAAAACTTTGAATAGTTGCCATAAGTGATAATTTCCCCTAAGTCTGTGGTCCGAGGAGCCATGCAGGACTTATGTTCTGTTTATAACTTTGAATAAATTGCATAAGTGATAATTTCCCCTAAGTCTTTGGTCCGAGGAGCCATGCAAGACTTAGGTTCTGTTTAAAACTTTGAATAGTTGCCCTAAGTGATAATTTCCCCTAAGTCTGTGGTCCAGGGAACCGGGCAGGACTTAGGTTCTGTTTATAACTTGGATAAATTGCATAAGTAGTAATTTTCCCAAAGTCTGTGGTCCGAGGAGCCATGCAGGACTTAGGTTCTGTTTAAAACTTTGAATAGTTACCCTAAGTGATAATTTCCCCTAAGTCTGTGGTCCGAGGAACCAGGCAGGACTTAGGTTCTGTTTATAACTTGGATAAATTGCATAAGTAATAATTTCCCTTAAGTCTATGGTCCGAGGAGCCATGCAGGACTTAGGTTCTGTTTAAAACTTTGAATAGTTGCCATAAGTGATAATTTTCCCTAAGTCTGTGGTCTGAGAAGCCATGCAGGACTTAGGTTCTGTTTATAACTTGGATAAATTGCATAAGTAATAATTTTCCCTAAGTCTGTGGTCTAAGAAGCCATGTAGGACTTAGGTTCTGTTTAAAACTTTGAATAGATGCCATAAGTGATAATTTCCCCTAAGTCTGTGGTCCGAGGAGCCATGCAGGACTTATGTTCTGTTTATAACTTGGATAAATTGCATAAGTAATAATTTTCCCTAAGTCTGTGGTCCGAGGAGCCATGCAGGACTTATGTTCTGTTTAAAACTTTGAATAGTTGCCCTAAGTGATAATTTCCCCTAAGTTTGTGGTCTGATGAACCAGGCAGGACTTAGGTTCTGTTTATAACTTGGATAAATTGCGTAAGTAATAATTTCCCCTAAGTCTGTGGTGAAGAGCCATGCAGGATTTAGGTTCTATTTAAAACTTTGAATAGTTGCCCTAAGTGATAGTTACCCCTAAGTCTGTGGTCCGAGGAACCAGGCAGGACTTAGGTTCTGTTTATAACTTGGATAAATTGCATAAGTAATAATTTCCCCTAAGTCTGTGGTCCGAGGAGCCATGCAGGACTTAGGTTCTGTTTAAAACTTTGAATAGTTGTCATAAGTGATAATTTCCCCTAAGTCTGTGGTCCGAGGAGCCATGCAGGACTTAAGTTCTGTTTATAACTTGGATAAATTGCATAAGGAATAATTTCCCCTAAGTCTGTGGTCTGAGGAGCCATGCAGGACTTAGGTTCTGTTTAAAACTTTAAATAGTTGCCCTAAGTAATAATTTCCCCTAAGTCTGTGGAGAAGAGCCATGCAGGATTTAGGTTCTGTTTAAAACTTTGAATAGTTGCCCTAAGTGATAGTTACCCCCAAGTCTGTGGTCCGAGGAACCAGGCAGGACTTAGGTTCTGTTTATAACTTGGATAATTGCATAAGTAATAATTTCCCCTAAGTCTGTGGTCCGAGGAGCCATGCAGGACTTAGGTTCTGTTTAAAACTTTGAATAAATTGCATAAGTAATAATTTCCCCTAAGTCTGTGGTCCGAGGAGCCATGCAGGACTTAGGTTCTGTTTAAAACTTTGAATAGTTGCCATAAGTGATAATTTCCCCTAAGTCTGTGGTCCGAGGAGCCATGCAGGACTTAGGTTCTGTTTATAACTTTGAATAAATTGCATAAGTGATAATTTCCCCTAAGTCTTTGGTCCGAGGAGCCATGCAAGACTTAGGTTCTGTTTAAAACTTTGAATAGTTGCCCTAAGTGATAATTTCCCTAAGTCTGTGGTCCGAGAAGCCATGCAGGACTTAGGTTCTGTTTATAACTTGGATAAATTGCATAAGTAATAATTTTCCCTAAGTCTGTGGTCTAAGGAGCCATGTAGGACTTAGGTTCTGTTTAAAACTTTGAATAGATGCCATAAGTGATAATTTGTCTAAGTCTGTGGTCCGAGGAGCCATGCAGGACTTATGTTCTGTTTATAACTTGGATAAATTGCATAAGTAATAATTTTCCCTAAGTCTGTGGTCCGAGGAGCCATGCAGGACTTATGTTCTGTTTAAAACTTTGAATAGTTGCCCTAAGTGATAATTTCCCCTAAGTTTGTGGTCTGAGGAACCAGGCAGGACTTAGGTTCTGTTTATAACTTGGATAAATTGCGTAAGTAATAATTTCCCCTAAGTCTGTGGTGAAGAGCCATGCAGGATTTAGGTTCTATTTAAAACTTTGAATAGTTGCCCTAAGTGATAGTTACCCCTAAGTCTGTGGTCCGAGGAACCAGACAGGACTTAGGTTCTGTTTATAACTTGGATAAATTGCATAAGTAATAATTTCCCCTAAGTCTGTTGTCCGAGGAGCTATGCAGGACTTAGGTTCTGTTTAAAACTTTGAATAGTTGTCATAAGTGATAATTTCCCCTAAGTCTGTGGTCCGAGGAGCCATGCAGGACTTAAGTTCTGTTTATAACTTGGATAAATTGCATAAGGAATAATTTCCCCTAAGTCTGTGGTCTGAGGAGCCATGCAGGACTTAGGTTCTGTTTAAAACTTTAAATAGTTGCCCTAAGTGATAATTTCCCCTAAGTCTGTGGTCCGAGGAACCAGGCAGGACTTAGGTTCTGTTTATAACTTGGATAAATTGCATAAGTAATAATTTCCCCTAAGTGTGTGGTCTGAGGAGCCATGCAGGAATTAGGTTTTGTTTTAAACTTTGAATAGTTGGAAATAATCCAGTGGGCACAGGATAATCACGGAACAAAACATGGGCAAAGCCATTTTCATTAATAATAGTATCTTCTTAGATTATTTACATTCCATGGTCAAGGTATAGTTTTTTCATCCAAATCTTCTAGATAATAAGCACCTATCCCGGCCACAGATGTGGTGCGATACGGTCCTTCCCAATTGAGCCCCAGCTTGCCCCAAGAGGGGTTTTTTGCGTTGCCGAGAATCTTTCTCATCACGAGATCACCCGGACCTAAAGGTCGTAGTTTAACATTGGCATCATATCCTTGTCTCAGCTTCTGATGATAATAGGCCATATGGATCGTTGCTTTTTCCCTTCTTTCCTCAGCTAAGTCTAAACTTCTTCCCAATAACTCGTCGTTGTTGTTTGGGGTAAATGAGTTAGACCTCAGTGTGGGAAAGTTGTTCTCGATTGGGAGCACGACCTCAGCCCTATAAGTCATCGAAAAGGGGGTTTCGCCGGTTGACTGTCGCGACGTTGTCCGATAGGTCCACAAGACGTGTGGGAGCTCTTCTACCCATCTCCCCTTTGCCTCATCCAGCCTTTTCTTCAATCCATTCACTATGACCTTGTTCATGGCCTCGACCTGCCCATTTCCTTGGGGGTAGGCGGGAGTGGAGTATCGGTTAATGATCCCAAACTCGCGGAAATACTCCCTAAAGTTCTTGCTGTCAAATTGGAGACCGTTGTCTGAAATGAGTGTGTGTGGAATTCCGAAGCGGGTAATAATATTCTTCCAGATGAATTTATGGGCATCCACGTCCCTAATGTTGGCCAAAGGTTCAGCCTCCACCCATTTGGTGAAGTAATTGGTTCCAACTATTATGTATCGCTTGTTCCCCGCAGCTTTGGAGAAAGGACCGACAATATCAAGACCCCATTGTGCAAACGGCCAGGGGCTGGAGAGGGGGTTGAGGACCCCTCTGGGTTGGTGGATATTTGGGGTGAATCTCTGGCACTGATCACACTTCTTGGCGTATTCTTGGGCCTCTCTTTGCATATTCGGCCACCAGTATCCTTGGGTGAGTGCCCTGTGTGCTAGCGACCTCCCTCTGGTGTGACTTCCACAAATCCCCTCGTGTAACTCTTCAAGTAAGGACTCGAATTCTTCTGGATGTATGCAGAGTAGGTATGGCCCAAAGTAGGAGCGCCAATACAGTTTGTGGTCCTCCGATAACCAGAACCGGGGAGCATTCCTCCGTATCTTCTCGGCCTCCAACTTTCCCTCAGGAAGGGTATCGTTTTGGAGGAAGTTCCTTATAGGATCCATCCAGCTGGGATTCTTTCTAATCTGATGGACCTGAGCTGGGTCTCTTCTAATGGGACTCGCTTGGACTAGATCTTCGATAAGGATCATTCGCGGCAAATTATGCGCTGAGGACGTGGCGAGAGTGGCCAGCGAGTCTGCATGGGTGTTTACACTCCTGGAAACGTGTGTCAGATTGAAGGATTCAAAATTCGACTGTAGGCGTTTGACTCGTCCTAGATACTCTTGCATCCTAGCATCTCTAGCTTCCAGCTCACCCATCACTTGGCCGACGATCAATTTAGAGTCCGAGAATGCTTCTATTACCCTTCCACCCAATCTTTGAACCATCGTCATCCCTTGAAGTAAGGCTTCGTACTCGGCCTCGTTGTTCGTAGCCGAGAACCCGAGTCTCAGTGATTTTTCAATGGCAGCACCGTCCGGCGATATTAAAACTATCCTAACTCCAGATCCTCTCTGGTTGGCCGTGCCATCCACGTAGACCTTCCAATGCAAGGTCCCCCCTGCTGAAATTGTACCAACCGATTTTCCATCCATGTCTTTCTTCTCGGTTATTATTTCTACAGAGGGTTCAGCAAACTCCGCGACCAAGTCTGTGAGGACCTGACCTTTGATGGAGGATCTGGGCATATATTTAATATCAAAGGCCCCCAAAAGCGCACTCCACATGGCGATCCTTCCTGTGTAGTCGGCACTTCGAAGCACCGCTCGAAGGGGAAGCTGGGTTAGAACGATGACTATATGCGCCTGAAAGTAGTGAGGGAGCTTCCGTGTGGCGTGTACTATCGCCAGGATTGCTTTTTCCAAAGGTAGGTATCGCACTTCGGCCTCATGTAATGATTTGCTCACGTAGTAAACTGGTCGCTGCACCTCATTATCATCCCGTATCAGTACCAGGCTTACAGCATGGGGAGCTACAGCTACGTATGCAAACAGCACCTCGTTTGCCTCAAGGCTGGACATGATAGGTGGTCGGGACAGGTATTCCTTAAGTTGTTGGAAGGCCCGAACACAGTCCTCCGACCATTCAAACCCTTTCCACTTATTTATCAAGAGGTAGAAAGGTCGACATCGATCCGCTGATCGTGATATGAACCTATTCAATGCTGCGATCATGCCAGTGAGCTTCTGTACTTCTTTCGGATTCCGAGGAGCCTGTAGGCTGTTAATTGCTTTAATTTGATCGGGACTTACTTCTATTCCCCTGTGGGTTACCATATACCCTAAGAATTTCCCGGACCCGACCTCGAATGAACATTTGGAAGCATTGAGTCGCAACTTGTGCTCCCTTAAGATAGCAAAGATGATTTCAAGGTCTTTCATGTGCTCGGACGCTATTTTACTTTTTACAACCATATCGTCTATGTAAACCTCAATGATTTTGCCCAGCTGTGGCTCGAACATCCTGGTCATCATCCTTTGGTAGGTTGACCCTGCGTTCTTTAGTCCGAACGGCATCACCTTATAGTGATAATTTCCGATGGGTGTCATGAAAGCCGTCTTCTCCTAATCTTCTAACGCAAAGGGTATCTGATGATAGCCCTGGAAGGCGTCCAGGAAACTCATTCGAGGGTGGCCCACGGTTGCATCCACCAATCGGTCAATTCGAGGTAAGGGAAATGGGTCCTTCGGGCACGCCTTGTTTAGGTCCGTGAAGTCCACGCAGACTCTCCACTTCCCTGTTTTCTCCCTTACCACCACCGTGTTTGCCAACCATTCGGGGTAAAAGACCTCTTTAATAGCCCCTATTTTTTTTAGTTTTGCTACTTCGTCTCTTACGGCACTAGCATGTTCCTTTAAGGGGCGTCAGGGTGGTTGCTTCTTCGGAGTGGAAGATGGGTTAGCATTCAAGTGGTGACAAATAAGGCTTGGATCAACTCCTGGGGCGTCGTAGGCATCCCACGCAAACACGTCGACATTTCTTCTGAGAAATCCGACTAGTTCCTCTTTTTCTTGAGAAGGCAACTCGGAGCCAACCTGGAAAAATTTCTCCGGGTCGTTGTTGACAGTGAATTTTTCTAAACTTTCACACCTTATCTCCTCGGCTAGCTCATTGTCCTGCCCTGCCGAGGCGGCTGGTTGCTATAAGTTCCCAGGGGCCGAGGACTCGGCATAAGACCGATGTAAGATGGCAGCCACCATACACTACCTGGCCATGGCCTGATCTCCACGAATCTCTTCTACTTGACCTCTGGATGGGTATTTTACTTTTTGGTGAAGTGTGGAGGATATGGCTTCCAGGGCGTGGATCCATGGCTTGGCAACTATCGCTGTGTAGGGTGAGTAAGCATCGACCACGATAAAATTTACCTCCACCACCTCCGATCCAGTCTGTATGGGTAGTCTGATCTACCCCTTTGGCGTAACAGTCTTCCCTTTGAAGTTGATAAGGGGGGAGTCGTAAGTTGTCAAATCCTCCGGCTTCAGGTTCAGCCCCCTGTATAGATCAGGGTACATTATCTCTACTGCACTTCCTGGGTCTACTAACACCCTTTTCACATCGAAGCCTCCGATTCTTAACGTAACCACTAAGGCATCGTCGTGAGGTTGGATAGTTCCTCTCTTATCCTCGTCTGAGAATCCTAGTATCAAAGAGCTCCCCTTTTTAGACCTTTTAGGTTCCCTTTGCCTGTCCTCGGAGGGGAGCCGACCAACAGCTAGTACCCTGGAAGGGGGTGGCCCAGTTCTTTCTGGTGCGGCGAGATGACATGTATCGTTCCGGTGGGGTTCTTAATGACACATCCTTTCGAGGCTCTTGCATTGCTTGACCGGGATGGCCGCTCGAGGGGTGCAGAAGATGACGTAGCTTTCCTTCTCGAAACAACTGATCTAGGTGATTCCATAGATTCCTGCAATCCTCAGTGGTATGCCCATAGTCCTGATGATAGTGGCAGCACAGATTCTGGTTACGTTTGGAAGGGTTTCCAGCCATCTTTCCCGGCCATCTGAAGTAGGGCTCGTTCCTTACTTTCTCCAGCACCTATTGTACTGACTCCCTGAACACGACATTCACCGTTTGCGTGTTACTCTGTCCAGCTTGTCGCAAAAAATCTCTCCTCGGCTGGTTATGGTTATATCATTCCGACCTAAAATCATTTGCTTTGGGGGGAATGATCTTCTCCTTTCCCCTTCCTTGCGGCTGATCTTCCTCCACCCTTTTGTACTTGTCGATCCTATCCATCAACTGATGAACGTTAGCAACTGGTTTACCAGTGAGAGATTTCCTTAAGCCATGCTTGGTGGGGAGACCGCTTTTGAATGTGCTGATAGCAACATCATCATGGTTGTCATCTAACTCGTTATACACCTCCCAATATCTATCCGAATATGCTTTCAGGGTCTCTCCCTCGTGCATGGATAAGGACAATAGCGAACTGAGGGGTCAAGGGACTTTGGTATTTGTAATAAAGCGGGAGCAGAAAGCCTGAGTGAGCTGCTTGTATGAGCCTATGGAATTTGTCTTCAGGCTATTGAACCACCTCATCATCATTGATCCCAAGCTGGATGGGAAGACTTTGCATATTAGGGCCTCATTTTGCGAGTAGATAGCCATTTTTTGGTTAAACTGACTCACGTGCTCTACCGGGTCTGCTCAGCCGTTATAGATGGCGAATGCTGGTTGGTTGAAGTGTCGAGGCAGCTTAGCCCCTTCGATTCTATACATGAAGGGTGACCTTGAAATCTAGTCTAGCGCCCTCTTCATAGCATCATTTCCCGAACCCTTACTGGATGGGCTCTCATATTTCCGTACAGGGCGTGGTTCCCCTTCGTAAGAAAAGGTTTCACTTAGGGGGGTCCTTGACCTCCGTCGGTAACTCACATCCTCCCCATTAGAGGACTCATCTGAGCTAGAGGGAGATCGTTTTCGCTGCACACGTCGTAACTTCCTTTTCAGGTTATCTATCTCTCGTTGCATGGCCTGATGACTATTTCGCCTCTGGGATACATGACTACCTATCTGGGTGTGACTCTGGCTCGTTTGGATAGTATGCACGCTTCCCTCACGATTCCCTCTGCCGCTTGGGTTGGCAGGGTTATTTTGCCTCTGGGATTCAATGGGTTGTGTCTGTTGAGAGTTAGCCTGGTGAGGATTCTCCTGGTGTGGACTTAGCTCTGCCATGCTCGATCGTTGTGCTAGCTGATACCTTAGTTCTTTCCCACAGACGGCGCCAATTGTAGGGACACGATTTTAGTTAACCCGGTCCTGGACGGTCAGGCCCTGGCCCAAAAGGTCCCACACAATGTATCTTGTAGAGTATGGGCTGAAGAACTTGGTTCCAGTTGGCTTAGACGGTCCGTTGCATGCCTTTAGTGGACGTAATAGCGTGAATGAAGAAAATGGACATGAAAGTGGAAGTTTTATTCATGGCTTATGCATTCATACAGTGAATCCTTACTCCCCTCCCCTTTCTTCTCTCTTTTTTCGTCCCTCTCTTCTGAGGGACTCTTACATATTATATAGGCCCTCTTTTATCATCTGAGTCCTATACTTGTTGATCATCCAAACCCCCACTTGAGCACCTGTCCTATCAGACGTCCTTATCAGTTCTTTGTGAGTTGCAGTGACCAAGGTAACACTGTTCAGGGGTCTTCTCTTCATTAATGCGGCCAGGAGAGTAGTTGTGGTGCATTTAATGTGGTGGTGACAGCCTTTGTTGGGATATTTTGAGCCTCCTTTCTTTTTACGTGTTTGGAGTGAGGGTTACAGTAACTGGGATGCGTCATTGACCTAGACTTTGGAATGTCCGAGGAGGAATTACTTTTCGGACGTGTTTTCTTCGCCCCAGTTTGCTTGGGCAGGGGTTATGAGCCGCGACGTCTTCTCGGACAGAATGGTTCTCGGACAGGCCCAAGGCCCAGCCAACTTGTTATTCTGGATCGGTCCCCACATACAATTTTCATATCTTTTTAAACAACAAATTTTAAACTCTATAACCAAACCAACCCTTATTCACTTACCCATATTTCAAAAAATTACAAATAACATTATTTAAACTTCTCTTCCCAACTGTCTTAAATCTTTTCCTAAAAGGTTTTAAATGTTTGGTCCCCGAGGCATCCGAAACGTTGAATGTTGGGTTTGCCTCTTAAATGCGTTGAACAAGCTGTGGCCACCGACAACAGACATGTGTACGTTGCATGAACTGTTTAACTGTTTGATTGTGAAGATTTTGTCTGTCGTTAAAGATTTAGAACGTGTCTAACGACGTACGGTGTATTTAAAAGTTTATAATGGTGGTTGTACGTTTTTTGAAATCACATGTGTAAGAGGCTTTGATTTAAAGCCATTATTTCTTCCTGATCGAGCTGCTACTAACTTGGGCCTCCACCATGACAACAAAGACCAATTGTTACATTCCTTTAAATATTGTCCCAACTCCCAAACCGAAGCATCTAGCTAAGATTCATTGTTCCTTTCGAATTTTTTTTTTTTTTTTTTTTTTTTTTTTTTTTTTTTTTTTTTTTTTTTTGAGGAACTTGTTCCTTTCGATTTTGCAAGGGATAATTAAGGCTGGTCCCTCCACTTGCTTCTCTTGATTTATTTTTCAATCATCAAAATGATCCTCTTCCTTAAGGGAATGCCTTAGGCTGTGTTTGGTTCATGTAAAAGTATTTTCGAAAAAATATTCCATTTTCCGGAAAGGAAAATGTTTTCATGTGTTTGGTTGCATTTCAAAAAATTTTCCGAAAAATATTTTTTGGTGTTTGGAAAAGAAGAAGGAAAAGACAAACCCAGAAAAACACAGACAAAACCCAGAAAAAAAAATCATCAACGATCGACGCTCGACTGGCTAGTTCGACGAGGGGCGAGATCGCAATCGACGCTCGACTGGGTTTGACGGCGCGGTGCTTCGCGAGCTCCAGTCCGACGACCGCGCCGTCAATCGCGATCTGAGATCACGATCTCGCGAAGGCGAGATCACGATCAACGGCGCGATCTCGCGAAGCGTCGATCGCGATCGACGGCGCGGTCGGACTGGACTGGAGCTCAGGGTTCGCCGGTGATCGTCGGACTGGACTGGAGCTCGGTCTTCTTCCTCTCTCTCTCTCTCTCTCTCTCTCTCTCTCTCTCTCTCCGGAATTCATTTGAAGTGAAAATTGGAACAGAAATTCATTTCCGTAGTCAAAGCCTTTTTTTTTGGGTCAACGGAAATCAATTTCCGGAAAATAGAATTTTCCGGATCAACCAAACACCCGCATTTCCGGAAAAGCATTTCTGAAAGTGATTTTCACCCAAAACAAACACACCCTTAGTGATTTTTAAGGTCTCATGATATCTATGAGATCTTGAGTTCGAAACTTCTAGGATCTCCTTCAGGAAATTCCTCCTTATTATAAATCGGTGTGTGTGAAATGGAAGAACTGTATACACTCAAGAAAATAGTCAACTACTCGAAGAAATCTGAACACCCACATTTGTCCCCAAAAAAATAAATGATCCTCTTCCATCCCCCGTGTTAATTAAACGTTTGCCCTTAATATTAAGTAAATCAACTTTTTTCTCTAGTATTAAGTATTTTAACTTATTAAGCAACTACCACTTTCATAACATCAAAAAAAACTAATGTCTTTATAGATGAGGTACAGATGCCTCACCATACAGATGCCTCATCAAAGAAAACAACTTTTTGCTCAATAATTGATGTTTTTTCTTTTCGGCTGTGACATATGTCACATTTTGGTTAGGAGCTTGACCTAAGTTTTTTGGGTAATTAAGTCCAATGGGTTGTTTGTTGACAGTTACTATTGTGTTTCTTTTCGCTCAATAATTGATGTTTTTTTTTCGGCTGTGACATATGTCACATTTTGGTTAGGGGCTTGACCTAAGTTTTTTGGGTAATTAAGTCCAATGGGTTGTGTGTTGACAGTTACTATTTTGTTTCCCTTTAACAATAAACTAGGGAAAAAAAATATTTATAAGAAAAAGAGATTTTTTTTCAAGTCAATGTTATATGGATTTTCTTATTTATTTATTTTGGCTAAAATTAAAAAAAAAATGTTATTTAGGTTCTTAAACATATAAATAGAGGTGAAGATATATGCTAGTGTATTATCATGATGACCAAACAAATACAATTAGTAAGATTTAAAAAATGTGTTAGGTAATGCATAGATAAGCATATTCAATAATAAATCAAAGTCAATATTATGTAATAAACAAAGATATCAAGAAATAAATAAAAAAAGTGAAATAGAAAGGGAGATAAAATTATTTTACTTGCATGTGCCGATAAGGATAAGGAATAATTCATCTTTCTTTCTTTTGTAAAAACAAATGCGAGAAATAGAGACGAGATGTCAAGCTTAAGGATTCATACCAACAAATGTGTTTGACATAAGGAGTCAATTTCATCATGTAAGTTATTTTGATTTGGCCAGATGAACGAAATATTTCGGTGCCGGTTGATACTGCTGTACTATTTCGAGTTTACTGCTATTTATATATTTCTATACATAAATACATATTTTTATTATTTATGTGAGTAAGAAGTTATTAATTTTTATGTATTATCAACATAAAATTTAAAATCCACATATTTTATAAGCCTACATATTAGCTTAAGTATATTTACGAATATATTAGATTAAATAATATATTTTTTGTACTAGCCAAAACGCCAAATACTAGCTGGTATAGGTCAGTACAGCCAAAATAGGCTAGTATAACTCGGTATTTTTTTCGGTACATTTTGGAGGAGTATCAGTACCAATTTAATGGCTTGTATGGTATATCTCCTCAGTACATCTGGTATCGGTATGGTATTGACTTCCTTGGTTTAAAAACAACTATAATTAGATCTTGGTCATTGTCACATTAGTAATGTGCAAAAGAATTAAAGAAACTTCAATAAAGATAATAAACATGAGTTTGTCTCTTGTGAGATATTAAGTGAAATATAACTGTTTCTCTATCACTAAGAAAGTTCTCTAACTTCTCTTAGGTAGTAGAATTGTGGTTCCTTCACTTTGAAGGCTTGTTGTTTTTCCACGTATTAACAGTGTTAAT
This sequence comes from Quercus lobata, assembly GCF_001633185.2. NCBI lineage: Eukaryota > Viridiplantae > Streptophyta > Magnoliopsida > Fagales > Fagaceae > Quercus > Quercus lobata. The sequence continues at coordinate 36,797,300 of NC_044909.1, forward strand.
CCATGGACTAGTTGGGTTTTTTTTCAAGGGTTTTGGGAAACAGTTTTTATTTCTTTTTGAATTTCTCCTATTTGATCTGAGATTACAAGCTTGATACATTTGCAATGGAGGACTTAACACAAAATTGGACTAAACTTATGTTGTCAGAGAGGGAGGGACCAAGGTGTTGTTTAGATAATGATCTTAGTTCTCAAGACCACATCATTGCAGCAAAGTTTCTGACGAAGAGGGCCCTCAACATTGATTCAATAGCTAGAACGTTTACTCCTCTGTGGTGGTTACGAAATGGGCTCCAGGTTCGCAATGTCAGAGAACATAAAGTTATGTTTATCTTTGAGAATGCCGCTGATGTTGATAAGGTGCTAAAGGCTGAACCTTGGAGTTTCGACAAACACCTTGTGATCATGTAGCGTTATGATAAAAGTAAGGCGATGGAAGAACTCAGGTTCAGTAAGACATTGTTTTGGGTGCAAGTTCATGGATTGCCGTATCATTTCATGAATATCAAAGCTGCTGAAAAAATATATGAAGTTCTCAGTCAGGTAATTCATTCCTCTGATCCTACAGAAATTGAAGGAGGCAACTTCATGAGGATAAGGGTGCTGATGGATGTCTCACTACCTCTGTGTCATGGTTGGATGATTTCTATGGAGAGCGGTAAAACCATGTGGAAATCGTTCAAATATGAGCGTCTTCCCAATATTTGCTACTAGTGTGGACATTTAGAACATGATGATAGGGACTGCGACCTCTGGTTGGAGAGCGAAGGCAGTTTAACTAACGGTCAAAAACAGTTCAGTCCAACTCTTCAAGTTACGCCTTTTGTTCTGTCATGGAAAACTGTTATCTCTGTGCCAGGATTTTATAAATCCAAATTGAGCTCACCTATGAAGAATGTTCATCGGGAAACTGAGGGGAAGGCAAAATTGATGATAATGAACAAGGAATCCCCAATCCTTGACTCTGATCTAGTGGCGGTAAACAAACCTGAGAAGTCAGGTCGCGTTACTCACCATCAATTAAGGGAGGAAGCCGTTACTATGGACTCCACAACAGTAACGCATAACGTAAGGGAATGTAGTGAAAGTCCAATCAATGATTCTTTAATCAGCCCATTAATTTCGGGAATTCATTGCTCCAAGATTCAAGGGACCGTATCCTTATCCGATTTATTTGATGTCAAAATTAATGAGATTGATTCGGCGCTGAGTAAATTTGATCCCATTAATGACCCAACCAAATTAGGAAATATTTCCCAAGTTGCCATTAGTCAATCACGTGAGAAGCATGAGTAAGTTAAGTTAGAACAATTTCAACGAAAGTGGACCCGATTGGTAAGGAAAGACACGGAGAATGTTAAACATGAAAACGTAGAAAACAGAGGGGTGGGCAAAGTAGACAAAGTAAGTGCAGAGAAGAGAGCCTTTTCACAGATTGGTGATCCTTCTGAATTACCTTGCAAGAAGAAGTGGGTTTTAAGGGAGGATGAAGTATTATTTTTTTTCATTGGCGAAGGCTGGCAACCAGCCCTGCCAAGACTCATGAATCTTATTGTTTGGAACTGTCATGGGCTTGAGAACCTACGTACAAGGAAGGAGCTTGGAGACATCATCCAGGCAAAAGATCCCTCTGTAGTGTTTATAGCTGAAACACTTAGGGCATGTTTGGTAGACTGTAATAGCCACTGTAATATAATAGTTATTCCTATGGTTTAGCTATTCAATAGTTTGGTTATGTTTTTATTACAGGGAATAGTCATTCCTTATGAATAACTATTCTTTAAAATGAGGAATAACTATTCCTCTCTAAAAGGGTTGTAATAGCTATTTCTTAGTAGATGTAATAATTTTTAACATTAATATATTTCCAAATAAATAAACTTTCCATATCCACCTAACAATTGTGGAAATAAAAAATCATCAAAAAGTAACTCATCTCTCTAAAATTTAAAATATATTATTTTCTAGGAAATATATTTGTATGAATGTGATATTTCCTAAAATAGATCATAAGTTTTATTTTAATGTTACAAGTCACAACCAAACTAATGAATATGTTTAGTTATTCCATTACAATACCCTTTATTCCTAGTAATAAAGATTACCATTCCTGTTGTAATCCACATTCAGTGTACCAAACGTACCCTTACAGACGAAACAAGGCTAGACAAAGTGATACAAGATATTGATTTTGATAAATAAATTAAAAAAAAAAAAAAAAAAAAAAGGTGGTTCCCAAGGAAGGCTGTGGGGGTGGTCTTGCTCTTTTTTGGAAATCATCAATTAATTTAACAATTGAAGATTTGTCTAACTATTATATTGATGTATGTATCGATAAGAATACTGTGCAAGAATGGAGATTTACAGGTTTTTATGGCGAACCAAAAACAACAAGAAGAAGTGAGGCTTGGGATAGTTTACGCAATTTAAACCACCACCCAAATACCCCAAGGCTTTGTGCGGGGGATTTTAATGAATTAGTAAGGCAAGATGAAAAATTGGGAGGGGCTATCCGATCCAGTAATCAAATGCAGCTATTTAGAGATGTGATAGATGAGTGTGGATTTATGGACCTTGGATTTGTCAGTCCTAAATTCACTTGGAGTAGACACTTTGAAGATGGACGTTCAATCTGGGAAAGAATTGATAGAGGTTTGGGGAATAATGCTTGGTTCCAAAAATTTCTGGGTAACGTGTCCACCACCTCTGATGTGATTCATTGGATCATGTTCCTTTATTCCTAAATTTGTCAAGCCTGGAACCTCCACCAAGGAAAAAGAGCTTCAGATTTGAGGAGATGTGGCTTTCAGACAATCGTTGTGGGGAAACAGTTGTAGCTTCTTGGTGTTCCTCAATCAGTAAAGTAGGTGAAGATGCCATTATTAAAAAGGTGGAAAGGTGTGGGAAAGATTTGGCTTGGTGGAACAGGAATATTTTCGGGAATGTCAAATTGGAATTAGAAAGGAAGAGGAAGATGTTGGTTTAAGCTGAATTGGAAGCAGTGAGTAGTGGCCTAAATTTTTGAGTTAGAGAACTCAAGCATGAGATAAACATTCTCCTAGATAGAGAAGCACAGATGTGGAAGCAGTGGTCTCATGTCCTTTGGTTGTCTAATGGTGACAGCAACACAAAATTCTTTCATACCAAAGCAACCCAGAGACATAGGAAAAATACTATTGGAGGAATAAGGGATGAACATAATTCTTGGAAACAAAACCCCGAAGATATTGAATCCATTATTCGAAATTACTACCAAAATTTGTTCTTCACCTCCACTCCAGAAAATCAGGCCGCTACATGGGATCAAATACCACAAGTCATAACTGAAGAGATGAATCAATCGCTAACTAGAGAATTCATGGAACATGAAGTTGTAGTAGCTTTGAAACAAATGGCACCGCTTAAGGCCCCTAGTCCTGATGGCATGCCTCCATTGTTTTACCAACACTTTTGGCAAATGGTGAATCAGAATATTATCAATTCAATCCTTTCCTGGCTAAATTCAAGTACATTGCCTCATCTTGTTAACCATACCTTTATTGCACTCATTCCAAAAATAAAAAATCCAGAGTATATTACTGAGTATCGCCCTATTAGCCTGTGCAATGTGTTGTATAAGATATTTTCAAAAGTCCTTGCTAATAGATTAAAGAAGTTGTTGCCTACAATCATCACTGAACACCAATTTGCTTTTACAAAAGATCTTCTTATTACTAATAATATCCTAGTGGCTTTTGAGACCCTCTATAGTATGAAAAAATATAAATTTGGAGATAATGGCTTTATGGCTTTCAAACTTGATATGACCAAAGCCAATAATTGGGTGGAATGGTCTTTTCTTGAAATCTTGATGAGGAAAATGGGTTTTTGTGAAAATTGGATTGGCCTAATAATGGTGTGCATTAGGACAGTATCTTATTCAGTCTTAATCAATGGGGAACCAAAGGGGATGGTGTATCCTTCGCAAGGAATCAGGCAAGGAGACTCACTTTCTCTTCTATGCATGGAGGGGCTGCATGGTCTTATTAATAGTGCAGCAAGGAGGGGTGATATAAAAGGTTTTTCGTTGTGTAGAGAAGGACTTGAACTAACCCATCTGTTATTTGTAGATGATAGTCTTCTATTTTGCAGGGCCTCTAAAGAATGTGAAACGGTTCTCCAAATCTTGGAATCCTATGAGCAAGCCTTGGGTCAGAAAGTTAACAGAAATAAGACAGCCATTCTTTTTAGCAAAGCCATACCAGATTCTGTAAAGCAAGCAATCAAAACAGCTTTGGGACTTCAAGAAATCACTGAGTATGAAAAATACTTTGGCTTGCCTTCTCTAGTGGTGAGGAGAAAAAAAGAGAGCTTTAATTTTATAAAAGAAAAAATTTGGAGGAAGCTGCACAGTTGGGAAAGGAAACTATTTTCTCAGGCAGGTAGGGAAGTGCTCTTAAAATCAGTCATTCAGGCTATTCTGACTTTTACCATGGGTTGTTTCAAGCTCCCATTAGGGTTATGCAATGAAATTGAAGCTTTGATCAAAAAAAATTTTTGGGGCCACCATGGAGATCAGAGAAAAATTCATTGGGTGAAGTGGGAAGTGTTGACAAACTCAAAATTAGTGGGTGGTATGGGGTTTAGAGATTTGGCTTTATTTAATGACTATTTGTTGGCAAAACAAGCTTGGAGATTGTTAAAAAAAATACAAACTCTCTTTTTAATAAGGTGTTTAAGACAAAATTCTTCCCCACATGCTCAATCATGGAGGCGAAGCATTCAAGATCGGGTTCCTATGCTTGGAGAAGCATTTTGCAGGGTAAAGATGTGCTTCTCAGAGGTTCAAGGTGGTGGATAGGGAATGGGAAATCTGTCAAAATTTGGCAGCATCATTGGTTGCCAAGAAAACATCCACCTTTGCTGTCATCACCTCCAATCCCTTCAATGGAGGATGCAACAGTGGACATTTTGATAGATGCAGAGAAAAGGCAGTGGGATCATGGGATGGTTGATGGTTTTTTTGCTCCACAAGAAGCTAAATTAATAAAATCACTCCCTTTTGCACAAGCTGAATCTGAGGATATCAGTTTTTGGCCTTGGGCGAGGGATGGAAGTTACACATGTAAATCCAAATATCATTTCCTTAAGGAAGAGACAGAGCTAGTAGTTTCGGATGAAGGCGAGGGGCTGGACACGAGTCTATGGAAAGTAATTTGGTCGCTACATGTTCCAAACAAGGTTAAGAATGATTTGGAGAGCTTGCCGAAACTCATTGCCAACTAAGCTGAACTTAATGCGCCGAACAATCATTGAAGACCCCCACTGTAACAGATGCCGTGAAACTGATGAACATACTCTCCACGCTCTTTGGTTGTGCCCAACGCTTGATGTAGTATGGTCGGACTCTGAGTTGTAGGCATGTCGTACGTCCACACAATTTCTGGATTTTAAGGAGTTACTTTCTTGGATTATGAAGGAGCACCACAAGCTTGATTTGTTTGCATTTATGGTCTGGGCAATATGGACTCAAAGGAACAAAACCCGACTGCAACAGCCTTGCTGTAATCTGTAGCAGCTGGCGCAAGAGTGTGAAGCCCACTTGGCTGAGTTCCTTGACATAAATCCTTTGCCTTGACCTCGTCCTTCGCAACCTCAAGCTCATTGGCAACCTTCACAGGCAGATGCGATGAAGATAAACTTCGACGGAGCTAATTTTTTAGAGCTGAAAAAATTGGGAATTGGTGTTGTTGTTCATGACAGTGCTGGCCAGGTTCTCACTTCAATGTTGTAGCAAATCAATCAGGAGTATTCAGCAGAGGAGGTTGAAACATTAGCTGCGTGTAAAGCCCTTCAGTTTGCTTCTAATATTGGTTTTAGAGTTGCTATCCTAGACGGGGATTTGCAAATTTTAATGAAAAGGTTGGTTGACAATTTAGAGGTGCTGTCCTATAGTGGAGTCCTACTTAAGGATGTGCGTCATTGTTCTAGGTTTTTTAATCAATTACGTTACTCTCATGTGAAGAGAGAAGGTAATAAGATTGCTCATAGTCTAGCTAAGTATGCTAAGCATATCTCTGACTTTGTTGTGTGGATGGAGAGTATTCCACCATATTGTTTTCCTGTCTTCCAAGCTGATTTAGCTGGAATTACTTAATAAAAGTTCAACATCTTCCTTCTCAAAAAGAAAAAAAAAAAGAAAAAAAAGAAAAAAGTGAAATATAAAAGATGAAAAGAGATCAGTTTAAGAAATGAGAGAGCACTTGGAGAGTCTCGATGAATTAAGAATATTTTAAACTCAAGTAGGGACTTTCGGGAGAACGGACTAATCTAATTTTGCACCAAACTAGACAATCGGGTTAAACTAGCTCAATTTGGTTTGTTAATAAAACTATAAAAGGGGAATTGTGGCTTTTGGATCTACTAAAACTTTGTTTGGTTGCAACTAAGGGGAAAGAAAAGAAGAAATTAATAAAGGTAAAAGAATGTGTAAGGTTGAATTTAATCGACCATCTTGTTGGCTTTATTCCATGCCAAATTTGCTTGTAATTTAGCAATTAGTAACCCTGTGTTTAGGTGGGAATCATGTAAGGGTAGTGTGTGAGAGAGTGTGAAGAAATGCTCAAGACTGTGCAGTGAAGCCAAGCTACCCGAAGATGCACACGAGTGAAGCATGCAGAGAAGCTGAACCATCATGCTAGCTGTAACACTACAGGACAAAAAGTCTAGACAGGCCATTCAGTTAGCTCACAGCTTGGACTCGCAACTCAGTCAAGTCGCGAGACCAAGTCGCCAGTCCACTCTGTTATGGAAAAACTGACTCTTTGCATTCCTTTCTAACTCCGTATAAATACCCCTTATACCCACGAAATATAGACAGCTTCCAGAGAGAATTTTGAGAGAGAAACCCTAAAGAAAAACAAGATTGATTCATCCACAATCTTCATCCTTTGATTCTCCAAATTCCTCAACTCTTACCCTCTCCATTATTAAATCCTTGAGAGGTACATTAGTCAAAACCTTTTATCACCATACCCATAATTATGAGGAGGCTATTTGGTGCTTGGGAAGCAGTTAAGAAGGGACCAATTGATATTGGTTAATGTTATGGGTTATAGCAGATCCGGTAAGCTAAAGAAGATAAAGGTTCGGCATAACCTCGTTGGAGCAAGAAGCTTGGAGGGTTTAGGTACACTGGGTAGATTAGGCTTGGAGGGTCTTCTGCTGTTCATATATCCCAACTTCATTCTTTAGTGGATTATTGACTGCTTGGAGGGCGGTAGAGAGGTTTTACTCCGAGGCCTTCAGTTTCCGTTTCGATAACACATCGTTGTGTTGTCCTTGTATTTGCATCTCTCTTCCCTTAATCTTTGCTATTTAATTTCTACTGTGGTTGTGATTTTATTTGGTTTAGATTGTTTATCAATTCTGTTTTAGCTTATGTTTATGTTCCGCACATATATTGTTTGATAACAAACTTGAATTGGTAATTTATAATTTGGGGGTCTAAACATTCAAGGTATTTTATACACATTTTAAACATTCAGAATGGAAAGAAGAAAATAAGAAAAGAAAATAACATAATTAATATGCTTTCGTAAGTTTGGTTTGTAGAGCATTCGCAGCAGTGGAGCTAAATAGCTATAATGATATTTTAGCTCCACCAAAACACAAAAAAACTCCTACAACAATGGAGCCATACTTAAAAATTTTAGATGAATGGCTACAGTGCACATCTATCTATAGATGTGCACAGTAGCTTGGAGCAAAAAAAAAAAAAAAATTTATTCACAGCCGGTACATCATTTTTTTTTTTTTTCATTTCACTCTCTCTCGATCAGAGCACTCATTCACTCTTTCAAGCTCATTGTCATCTCTCCTCTTAAGCTCACTGTCATCGTCGGCCCGTCCACCTCAAGCTCACTTCGGTACAACTTGCTTTTCTTTTTTTTCTTTTTTTTTTCTTTTTTTTTTCAAATCCGGTCTCATTCACTCTCTCTATTTCACTGTCAGCTCTCATCTCAAGCCTCTCAAGCTCACTCTCTCAACGTCACCGGCTCGACCATCGTCAAGTTTAGACCCACACCGCCGATCTGCCTCAACGCACTTCTCTTCTGCCGATCCACTTCAGGTCAGTCTCTGTCATCTTCATGTGGATGCTTTGGGTTTTTGATTTGGGTATACTCTTCCGCTGATCCGCTGATCCACTTTGGGTTTTTGATTTGGATCCACTTCATGTGGATGTCTTTGTTTTTATTTTTGATATATGATTTTTTATTGTTGTTCTGGATTATTGGCTTGGTATTTTGGTAGATTGATGATGATTATGGTTTGGTAAGTGTGAGTGATGATGATGATGATTAATGTTCTTAATGGATGAATACGGTAGTTTCTCATTGATGATGATGATGATTATGGATTTTGTGATATGGATTTTGTAAGATGGTGTGCTCTGATTTGGGTGGATTTTGTTGGATATGTTCTGTTGCACAAAACTAGAAATAGAGCACACATTTCTTGTGGTCATTTTAATGAGAAATTGTTAGTTTGGTTTTGAGTTTTGATATAAATGTACGTTTGGGAATTTTCTGTGTGCAGGGAAGTTTTGAGTTTTGATATGCATAATCATGTTCTATTAATATAATTCTAAGTATTTTAAGTTATGATATAAATGTAAGTTTGGGAATTTTCTGTGTGTATGGAATTTTAGAAGAGTCGGCAGCGGTATTTTAGAATTTTCTGTGGCAATGATGGCGGTAGAAGAGTCGGCGGTGGCGACAATGGTGGTGGCGGCGGCGACAGTGGTGGTAGCGGCAGCAGTGGCGGTGGCGACGGTAGCGGTGGTAGTTACAGGTGGTTGTAATTGTTGTTTATTATAGTGGATATATTATTTTATTGTGATGTTTATATTATTTTATTGTGTTAAAAGCTAAAATAGATCTACTGCTGCAGTATGTATGTAGGTAAAATAGATAAAGTAACTTTTTGTGGAGCTAAAAAGATAAAATTTTAGCTCTACTGCTGCAAATGCTCTAAGGGGAAAGGACATGAAAAGATATATATATATATATATATATATATATATATACATATGCTTTTTTACTTCTATATCCACGTGAATTTGAAAGAGATGAATTTAAAATCTTGAACAAAATAGTAAATTTCATGCCATGAAAAGTCAAAGTGTTAGTTTTTCTTCCCCTTAGTTGCAACCAAATAAAGTTTTAAGTCATAGTGTTAGTTTTTCTTTTCCCTTAGTTGCAACCAAATAAAGTTTCAAGGTTTGACAGTGATGAATGCACGCCCAATAGATGCAATGTTTGGTTTTTGCATGGTGTCTTATTCTTGGGGGTTATGGCCATTTGCAATATTTTAAATGTCTTAAGATTGATGAGAAAAATCATTTTATTTAATATGTCAGTGAGATTCTCCTTGTACTTAGTTTATACACTTGTACCCCTCGTGGGATTGCAAGCATTCCAAGTCTTATTGGAAGGCTACTCATGAAGCCCAAAGTTGGGTGTCAAAATGCCTTTTAGGCCCTCCAAACCTGAACTGCTTTATCTTCACCAAGAAAAGATACAAATGAGTTTAATCCATGCGTTCGGACTTTGTTTGTTTGTGTGTCATAAAGCGCGGGGAAAACAAATTGAGTCATCAACAATAATATATTAACTCAATTGTAGGAGTCCTTTTCAAATGAGTAAATCTAGGCTACGAATTACATGACAGTCTAATCATTATAAGCCACGTGTATCGTAGTCTCCAAAGCTGTGTATGAAGACCTCATGATAAGGTAGTGCCTCAATAGTCTCTAGTACATCCTTGCAAGCCCACTGGTGCTCTGCATCAGATATCTCTGCTGAATGGTTGCTGCACAATTGCTTAGAACTATTGCTGTGGCTGACTGCTAGTGATGATGCTGCTATGTTTGTACTAGCATCAGTAATGCTACAAACCACAACTCTTTGCTCTGTTGTCCTGCACCACTATTAGACTGCTGTTCTGCACTAGTCTCAGCAGATAAATCCTTAAGCCTTGAGCAAACTTCATCAGTTTTAACAACAATAATATATTAACTCAATGGTAGGAGTCCTTTTCAAATGAGTAAATCTAGGCTACGAATTTTGTTTTGTTTGGTTCTCCCTTTGTTGTTGTTTTTGTTCTTACTCGGCATACAAAACTTTCACTTTTACAGAATTTCAGAATTTATGTATCCATAATGATCACGCAAAAAATAAAATAAAATCATATTCTTGATCTAAAAATGGGGAAAGAGATTTCAAGGGACACAATAACGTCCTGTTATTTAAAACGCAAACAAGCAAATCAAATTTATTATTATCTATGTAGAAATGAGACTTAATACATTGATCCCTTGTTCAAAAAACAGAAAAGCAAGACAGGGAAATAATGGAACTGAGACAACTGAATACATATCATCAACTTGTCAGTGAGCCATACTCAAAAGCTAGGCAGCAAAAAGTCAAGAGCTTGACTTCAATGTGTTCGCGATGTCAATGACAAATCGATATCTGACATCCGCTTTCGCAAGACGCTCCATGGCAGTATTCACATAATCAATTGGTATAACCTCAATGTCAGCAGTTATGTTGTGTTTGGCTGCAAAATCAATCATCTCTTGTGTCTCCTTCATGCTCCCAAAGCAACTACCACCAACTAGCTTCCTTCCTGTTATTCCATAACACTTATTAATACAAAATTCTCAGTGGAACTACAGATATAGCAGCCATACGAGGGCTGATGAAAAAATATGAAATGACAGCACCACATGAATTCCAATCAGTAAGCACTAAAGCCAGCAATTAGGCTTGTACAACACAGTCATAAATTATACATAGATTCTTAATTTCTTATATGCTTATTATATTAACAATACCATATGCCCTTTTCTTTTCGAATATAGAAAATGTTAAAAGCCACATTCTTACCCATGAGTAAAGGAAAGACTGGTAATTCAAGCGGCTTCTCTGGTGCACCAACCATAACGAGCTTTCCTTGTAACTTCAACAGACCAATTAGAGGCAGGAGGGGATGCATAGCAGAGACTGTATCAATGATACCATCCATTGTGCCTTGGGCAGCCTAATATGGTCGATAAAGTTAGAATCTTTGATACAAATTACATTATTACAGTAACTTACATTCACATATAATTGTCAATGATTAGTACCTGCATCTCATCTTGGTCTTTGCTAACCAAAAACGAATCGGCACCAAGATGTTCCAAAGCTTCCTTCTTCTTGTTAACTGAAGTACTGATCACTGTCACCTTAACCCCCATAGCTTTGGCAAACTTCACTGCAACATGGCCTAGACCACCAAGACCAACCACACCCACATGCATACCAGGTTTGTCAAGCCCATAGTATCTCAAGGGACTGTACACTGTGATCCCAGCACAAAGGAGAGGGGCACCAGAATCAAGTGGAAGGTTGTCTGGAATACGGACCACATAGTGCTCATCGGCAACCATGATGTCTGAGTAGCCTCCTTGTGTGATGGTTCCATCAAAGTACTTGGCGCCATAGGTGAGGATCATATCGGGGCAGTAATTCTCAAGTTCGTTGGCACAGCTATCGCAAGAGTGACATGCTCCAACCATGCAGCCAACACCAACTTTGTCTCCAACTCTGAACTTTTGTACCTTGCTTCCCACTTCTGTCACTACACCCACAATCTCATGCCTGAATTGTCGAATTCAGTTCACATGATTTCCATATGGGATAATAAAAAAAATTAGAAATTAAGTAAAATCCATTCACTGATTTCATCCAACAGACACATAGGAAATAGCATCCAACTTGGCATGTTTTGGTATGTTGAATTGAAAGATTTGAGAGAAGTGCAATATAAGTGCTAATTCATCCGCAATTGATTCCATGATTTTATGAGTTTCAAGTCGTCTCCAACTGTAAATTCAATACTAACAATTTTCTATTATTCACTGCAATCCTAGAACCGCAGCACACAGCTTCTATATAAATTAAAAATCTGGTTGTGCATTTCATTTGTAGTAGACTAATCTTACACGGATAATGTGGAGGCTACAGAAACTTGGATTTGTAGAATAGTCAAATAAGTGGTGCGCTAACAAAATGGGTCATATGTATTTTGTATGGCTATAAAAGCACCAGATGATGATTGATTGATTAAACTTGGGAATGGATAAAGCCAAAGTCTCTAGATAACTAATATCGTCTAAGAGACCTTGCTAAATGCCTATATATATATATATAAGGCCTAATATTAGGTCTAGTATAATAATTATGATTGGTAGAAAAAATTATTATTTTTGTATGATTGGTATAAAAAATTTACTTTTTTGTATGATTGGTATAAAAATTTTACTTTTTTGTGATCTGTTTATTTTTATAAAATGGATAGGTAAAGAAATAAAATGAAATAATGATTGAGCCGTTTTCATTCTACTAATTTGATTTTTTTTCTTATACAAGAGTAGAAGAAATTTAAATCTTACCCAAATTAATTTTTTTTATGTAATAAAAATTAATTTTATCTTTTACTTTTTTATCTACTGAACACATACGTCAAAATATTTTCAACTCCTTATTTTTGAGAATATATATATAAAATAAGAAATACTAAAAGTCATGGAAAACTTACCCAGGAACTAGTGGGTAGGTAGACATGCCCCATTCATTTTTGGCCATGTGGAGGTCAGAGTGACATATTCCACAATATAGAATTTTAAATGTTACGTCCTTCTCTCCTGTTGCCCTGCCAGTTCCAAAATATCAATTTAGTACATATATACCATGAAACCTTCATAAAATAAAATTCCCAAAAAAAAAAAAACCATAAAACCAATAGGAGACTATTGGTTAATTATTGACCAATCACCATAAGCATAAGCACCAATTCAACTAAAAAAAAGGGGGGACATATCTCCATGCACACCATGTTTAATTGATCAAATAAATTCATTGATTTTTTGGTTATATCGTCTCTAAAATCTCCCAACTATCAAATAACATGAAATGATAATAAGAATAAAATAAGATGAGCTTTCGGAATAATCTCGCACTTGGGTGCTATTTTTATATGAATTTTAAGATAAAATAATCCTGTTTAATTTTGACTGGCTCTTTAAAAAGATTAAAAGAAGACTACGCTATTTTCTTCGAAAGTTCATGTTTGTGGCTGAGTTTATAGTTTGACCCAGGCATGCTACCTTATAAAGTATGATAGAAAATAATGACTACAGCGTACAGGATGTGCCTTTTTTGAGTTTATATAGTTAAGACGTGCTTCAGGATAGTTGTTATTAAATCATTTAGGAAAGTTTTGATATTATTTTTATACTATCAAAAAAGTTAATTTTTTTTTCTATTAAAAGTTTTTAAAAAAATTTCCTAAACTAATACTTTATATAGAACATCTGTTAACATTTCATTATTGTTTTACACTCTTTATATATATATATATATATATATATATAGATAAAAGATAGAAACTTGCTTCACAATCTTAATGTGAAGTAAAATGTTTCACATAATGTTCATAGTCTTATATGAGATGTACATAATTAATCCATAAAATAAAAAAGTGTGAACACGGTTAAATGTGAAATTGTCGGACTTTGAGTTGTGACCCTTAACCTCAAAATAAATTTGTGATAAAGAAAACACACTTGTTGGAGTATGAGTTATGTTATTCTACCTTAAAACCAATTAATGATGAGAAAGATAAACTCAAATCTTTTACCGCATTTAAAATTGCAACTCACATACCTATTTTTAGATTAATCATAGGGAGCCCATATTACAGTCTCTACCAAAAAAAAAAAAAAAAAATCAAAGCCTAATTACAAAATACAAAATACTTTATTTTCCATTTTCTTAGTACTTTTTGAGAATCGAAATTATAGATTGAAATGAAAAATGAAACAAACAAGAGTAGTAGTAGGGGAGAGAGAGAGAGAGAGAACCTTCTTGAGAATTGGAAGGGCGAGAGGTGCCCAGAAGTATCCTTGGCAGCCCAGCCAAAGGCCTTCTTGGGGTGCTCAACCTCTAGTGATTTTGCCATTTCTCTCTTTTGTCACAAGTAGAAAGAAACTAAGAAGGCAGAAAGAGAAAAGCTGAAAGAGTAACTAGAGACTAGAGAGGGATAGAATTGCTAATGAATAAGGTCCTAAATTGTGTGCGATATATTTATAGGGTATGAGGAGGAAATGGTCGGGTTTTCTCTTTGCGCTGGGCTGTCGTATTGGGTGAGCTAACGATAGTTAGATGTAGGGCAGGTGGACATTCTGACTAATTCCGTTTTTCCGACCGCGCCATTTACTGGGAGGAGTTTTCACGTTCCATCTTAGGTTGGCACTTATCTCTTATTTGATGGAACTAGCAGGCTTAATAATGATGATGTACTACATACATTTTAGCACAATTGTCTCGTGTTAAAGATACCTGTCACTTTCCAGCGCAAAGAGAAAATGTACGTAGTACCTTTCACTTTACACGAGACATTTTAGAACAGATTTTATTTGGATTTTGGGCCTCACCATTTTGGATTTTGCAAGTTATTTTCTAAATCGATTTGATCATTTTCACCTAACTCATTGTTTAGCTATTGAAAAGACTCTTCATTTTTCAATCGCATGAGAATTGTGATAGAAATTGTATTCCTGAATTTTCTCAAACACAAAAGGTATGTATGAAACCACCGCCCCATGTAGGTGAGTTGGTACCCAGCCTATATAGAGACCTATTGCTTGGAGGTTCAAGCCCCCGCATTTATCTAGCAAAAAAGAAAAGGTTATGTATGAAAAATTCGGTACACTGTTCTATGAGCATAAACTTATTGTTTAGAAGAGACAGTGGCTTGATCTCACTAGCGATACTTCACAGTATCTGGGACTAGTATTTCTCTTTCCCTCTTTACTTTGTATACAATGGTCTTACTATGAATAAAATATTTCTATCAGTTATCTCAAAAAAAGAAAAAAAAAGAAAAGGGGGTAATAAGGTAGACATTAAAAAAAAAAAATGTAATAGAATAAAACTTAGATACAATTCCTTAATTACAGTACATTAAGTTGTTCAAATAGATTCAAAGACTTGTCTAATTAAATTCAAAGATTTATATACATTGAATTGTCCTTGAAAAAGGATAAGATGATCAACCATGTATTTGAGTTTAATTAGGAATTGTATCTTATTAAGCTTTCTAATATACCATACAATTCATGGAATAATTGAAATTCATATTCAAAATTTTAAGAAATAAATCATAAATTTTATCAAAATTAAAAAATGGAATAGTTAAGAAAAATATGAAAAATTACCATAAGTTATATGACGGAATCCTATCATGTTAGATCATTATTTTTAGGAAAACCTTTTCCCTAAATTGGGTTAAATGGTATTCTCAATTCCTTTACATGAAAATTTATAAGATATTGTTCGCATATCCTAAATTACATGATTCATTAAATCATTTACACAAGTTACATGACTATTGAGAAGATCATGTGACTAAAATTGCATGTGATTGATTTGCTGAAATAGGACTTTAAAATAGGATGTGCTTTTTCTTTTTTTGATGGTTGAAATAGGATATTCCGTTTAGAATATAAAGATAGTCTGTCATTATTTCGAATGAATAAAGAGGGATTTGGATCACAAAATTCTATGGCTCTTGTAGAGAGTGCTACTGTCGATGGCAAAGAGATGCAAACAACCAAATGTCTCGTCACAAAGCTACCCTTTAGAGAGTGCTGTAAGGAGGATAGTAGTGCATTTTGTGTTGGGATACCCCTCAATTATTGAGGTGAGAGCTCAAGGTAGTGGAGTTTTGAATCATACTACGTGTTTCCATAGCTATCTTAACTCAAAGCTCTCACTCAAGTTGATTGGAGAAGCAAGCACATTAGGGAATAAATGTTCAATTAGTGTATAAAACACCTTGAACGTTTAGACCCCCAATTTACAAATTACCAATTCAAGTTTAATATCAAACAATTAATGTGTGGAATATGAACAAAAACTTAAAACAGAAATGATAAACAATCTAAACCAAATAAAATCACATCCACAGCAGAAATTAAATGGCAAAGATTAAGGGAAGAGAGATGCAAATACAAGGACAACACAACGATGTGTTATCAAAGAGGAAACCGAAGCCCTCGGCGTAAAACCTCTCTGCCGCCCTCCAAGTGGTAAATAATCCACTAAAGAATATAGTTGGGATACATGAACAACAAAAGACCCTCCAAGCCTAATCTATCCAGTGTACCTAAGCTCTCAAAGCTCCTATTCCAACGAGATTACACCGAACCTATTTCTTCTTTAACTTACCGGATTCTGCTATAAACCATAGCATCAACCAATATGAAATTGATCCCTTCTTAACTGCTTTCCAAAGCACCAAACAGCCTTCTCACAGATATGGGTATGGTGAGAAAAGGTTTTGGTAATGTACCTCTTAAGGATGTAACAATGGATAGGATGAGAGTAGAGGAATTTGAAGAGTCTCTATGTGAAGATTGGGGAAGAGTCAATCTTGTTTTTCTCTAGGGTTTCTCTCTCAAAATTCTCTCTGGAAGCTCTCTACATTTCGTGGGTATAAGGGGTATATATACCAGGGTGAGAGAGGAATGCGAAAAGTTAGTTTTTTCAAAATAGAGCTAGCTGGCGGCTTGGCCTCGCAACTTGACTGAGCTGCAAGTTCAAGCCGCGAGGTAACTAAACGGTCAGTCTGTACTTTTTGTCCTGTAGTGCTCCAGTTGGCACGACGCTTCAACTTCTGGCATGCTTGGCACGTGTGCAACTTCTAGCATGCTTGGCACATGTGCAACTTCTGGCGGCTTGCAAGCCGCGAGCCACCCGAGAGATCCAATCGCGAGTCTCTACTTTTTTGCACAATCTTGAGCATTTCTTCACACTCTCTCACACACTACCCTTACATGATTCCCACCTAAATACAGGGTTACTAATTACTAAAATACAAGCAAATTTGGTACACAATAAAGCCAACAAGATGGTTAATAAAATTCAACCTTACAATCTCCTCCTTTGGCTATTTTGTAACAAAACCCTAAAACAAACTCTAGACTTAACATGTGAGTTGGGAACAGTTGAACAAAACTCACTCACACCTAACTCTAGAATCTGTGTAGCTCTTGAATCATATGAACAAGAATCTCCTAAAACACAATAACACAATATGATTATTGTATGTAGAAAAACTTGTAATGCATATGAGGCAAACACAATGCGATCAAGCAAAATGAAATTAAGTAATAAACTATGGCTTGACCATACAAGCAATCACTATAAAATAGTGACCACAATGCTCATTCACACTTGGAATGAACATCCGGACATACAAACTAACAAGCTCAATACAAATCACTTGCATGTCCAATACTCAACCAATGCACAATACAGAAAGTATATGCATCTAGGAACAAAATCCTACTAGGGCACAAGAGCAAAAGTACTTAAAGAAAATGCATAACATTTAGCTAGAAGTACTAGGCTACAAAGTATAAAGGCTGTATAAGCATGGTACAAACCATAAAAGCCTACAAATCACAAGGAAACAAACCCTAAAAACTTACAAAAACAACATGGGTACAAATTATAAGCTATATAAGCATGGGTACAAAATGTACCAAAAACAAGTACCATAAGATTCAAGAGTTTTAATAAAAACAACCATGAGTTTAAACTAAACTATTAGAACCATATCCACACAAAAGTAGAGTTTATATAAACAGCAAGCAAATACCTATAAACAAGTAAAACGAAAAAAATTAGACTTTAAAAAAAAAAAAAGTATATGTGAGTGTATATGTATCAGATTCCTCTTCTTGAGCATACAACTCCCCTTTTCAGTGTCCCCCTTTCAGTGTGCACATTGTTATCTAATAGTTTTTAGACCACTTAAACAATTGATTTAACCTAGGTAATTAGCCAAGTTGTTACTTAGTCCAATTTAACAAATCTAGGTTATCACAATAATAAAGATCATATCATGCAAAGTAGCGGAAAATAAATAACACAAGATATGATCACCCAGGAAACCAAACCGATAAAAAACTGGGGATGATTTAACCTAGCTATCCTCAAGGTAAACTTGAATCCACTATCTTGAAAGAATCGAAGTTTATACAATAAGACTTACAAGCCCCCACGCTCGACTTCTTATTGCTACCAACCAGTAGAACTTACTGACACGACCATGTGCAAGCTCCGAATCCACGGACTCCTTCTTTCTTGGATTCACCACCAGATACAAGCACACCCGTTTGTGTTTTCTTTAAACTTCAATGGCAGCAACTGAGTTGATCATCAAGGCGTAGATAAATCTTCTCCTTGAAAACCCTAAGTTTGTGTAAAGGAAAGCTCCTCTAGATCTCACAAGAGATTTACACAAACCGCAATTATGAGCAACACAAACTGCAATTATGAGTAACACTAAAACGTGGCTAGGGTTTGCCTTTTATACTTAGGATAAATAAGAAACCCTAAAAACGTTTTAAAACAACTAGGACTGAGTTGGAAAATTCTGTAGAAAATCATTCTGCCCGACTTTCGATCGATCGAGCCAGGCCGAAAGGCACAATGCTTTCCTGCTTTAACTCGATTCCAACTTTACATAAAAGCACAACTTTGAGCTAGACTAAAACACTTCTAAACACATTGTTTTGATCATGGTTTGCCAACAATACAAATTAGAGTTCTAAATACATAAAATCCTAAAACTTTAGAACCTAACAAACTCTCCCTTTGGCAATCCGTGACAAAACACAACTAGAAGCTCAAAGTTTACAAAATAAAATACCTTTTACAAAATAATGCTCATAAAACAAATTCAATCCTAACTACTATCCATCAGTTGCAAGTGTAAACAGCAACTCAATTGAATCAATCTGTATATTTTCTGAAACACTAAACAACATGCATAACCGCATGTGTGGAAACAATACAAGTAAACAAATTAACTTCTTGATTTCAAACAACACACAAATAAAGACAAATATCAATGAATAACTCATAAATATAAATCAATAAGCAGTTTGAAACAAGAAACATATAAAGTACCAACAAAACATAAAACTCCTCCTAACATGAATATCCCATCAAAAACATGGCAAGAGCTAAAAATGTAAAGTACAAAGTGAAGCACCTAGATACAATCTAAACTCCACAAGCTCCAACCAAAATAAATAAAACTTCCCCTGAAAGCAAAAACTCTACAAAGTACTCCCCCCTTTTTGTGACGGAATGCCAAAGGGCAAACAGAATCCATCATCAAAAGGGAGGTGGTCTAAACTGTGCCAACTCCGCACGCAAGGCACAGATCTCATCGAGCATGTCCACCAAAATCTGTCTATGAGCCGCCTGAACGGTCAAGACATGATCCAACGTGCGACAAATGTCTGAATTATCCAAAGCAGTCGGTGGAGGAACATCATCATCAGCAGCAGCACCTGATGTCTCAGCAGCATCAACACCTATAGAAGAGGGAGGAGGGGGAACACCACTAGATGACGCACCTCTAGGACGAGAAGGAGCAACTCGCAAGTGAGCAGCCCTCTGACGAAGAAAGGTGGCACCTATGGGAGCAACAACATGAACAGGCTCTCTAGACGGAAAACCATCTAATAGTTTTTAGACCCCTTAAAACACAATTGGTTAAACCTAGGTAATTAGCCAAGTTGTTACTTAGTCCAATTAAACAAGTCTAGGTTATCACAATAATAAAGATCAAATCATGTAAAGCAGCGGAAAATAAATAACACACGATATGATCACCCAGGAAACCAAACCGGTAAAAACCTAGGGAGGATTTGACCTAGCTATCCTCAAGGTAAACTTGAATCCACTATCTTGAAAGAATCGAAGTTCATACAAAAGGACTTACAAGCACCCTCGCTTGACTTCCTAATGCTACCAACCAGTAGAACTTACTGACACGACCACGTGCAAGCTCCGAATCCACGGACTCTTTCTTTCTTGGATTCCCACCAGCTACAGGCACCCCCGCTTGTGTATTCTTTAAGCTTTAATGGCAGCAACTGTTTTGATCATCAAGGTGTAGAGAATATCTCCTCCTTGAAAACCCTAAGTTTGTGTAAAGGAAAGCTCCTCTAGATCTCACAAGAGATTTACACAAACCGCAATATGAGCAACACTAAAACGTGGCTAGGGTTTGCCTTTTATACTTAGGACAAATAAGAAACCCTAAAAACGTTTTAAAACAATTAGGGCTGAGTTGGAAAATTCTGCCCAAGCTTCGATCGGTCGAGCCTAAGCTTCGATCGATCGAGCCAGGCCGAAAGCCACAGTGCTTTCTGCTTTACACTCGATTCCAACTTTACATTGACATACAACTTTGAGCTAGCTTTAAACACTTCTAAACACATTGTTTTGATCATGGTTTGCCAACAATACAAATTAGAGTTCTAAATACATAAATTCCTACACTCTAGAACCTAACAAACTCCCCCTTTGGCAATCCGTGACAAAACACAACTTAGAAGCTCAAACTTTACAAAATGAAAAGCCCTTTACAAAATAATGCTCATAAACCAAATTCAATCCTAACTACTATCCATCAGTTGCAAGTGTAGACAGCAACTCAATTGAATCAACCTGTATATTTCCTGAAACACTCAACAAACGCATAAACGCATGTGTGACAGAAAAACAAAAACAGTAAATCAACAAATATGCAATCTAACTCTCCTCCTAAGTTAGATACATCAAAAACAATGTTAACTCCCTCTAAACAGAACAAACAGGTCATCTATGTCTCCCCCTTTTTGTCACGTATTAACAAAGACTACCTAATCAGAAGATAGACAGAAAATATACGCAACAGAGTAAGAGAAAATAGAGACAACTCCCCCTATGAAGAGCAACAACTCCCCCTAAGAACCACAAAGGTTAAAAAAAAATTCTCCCCCTATAAAAATAGGAAAAACAAAACAAGTTTTGGGAAAAACAGTTTTGGGGAAAAATAAAGGGGTTAGAGATAAAGAAAAAGACACAAACCAAGTTTTTAAAAAAAAACTAAGTTGAGGATACACATGAAGAAAAATATTCTCTCTTTCAATAAAATGCAAACATGGCACTATGTGACCCATAAACAGTTGCATGAGTAGAGAAAATATTTGCACATTGATTATCCATCATATCTCTTAAGAAAAATATTTTCTACAGTTCACAAATAAAAATAGCATATACTAGAAAGTACATAACTCAAAAATTAATCAATCAATATTTTGATCAAGTTGAGTACCCAATGTAGCAAAGTGTATGCATGTTATGTGTGAAAAACAATGAGAGATATGACTGCAAAACTGCAAGATGGATACAAAAACAATGCAATTCATGTGAATCCTAAACATAAATGATGCATGGAAAAATCAAATTTTTTTGAAGAACAGAGCAATTTAATGCAAAACCTCCTCAAAGCACAATATTTTATGAATGAAATGCATGAGTATGAGATTAAAAATTTTTCAATCAAATTGTCCTTAATTCTCAAACTTTAAACATATTTTGCATCAAAATCAAGGAATTTTCAATCTTGGATGGCCACAACAAGATCACACACAATATAATGTACCAAGTTTAATAAAGAGTAACTTGTGTAGTGTGTGTAACTAGCAAAAATTTGAGATACATGTGAGGTGATATGTGAATAGCAATCAATCACAAAGTCTATAAAATTCATCACAAAGAATTTAAAAGAGACTATCACCTAAAGGGTTACATCATATAACTCCCACATCTCCTAGATCATAAGCTTGCAATCATGTAAGTTTCTTGTATTTATGCCTCATAATGTACATTCCAATTTTAAGTTATGTGAGTTTGGCATCAAGCCTAATAGTACACACTAATTAGATTTTAAGAATTAAGCACTTTAATTGAGGCTTCACCTTATGTTCTTTTTGTGCATGTGCTACACTTTCTCGAGCACAAAATCGTATGATATGCACTAAGGTGTTCATGATTGGCTAGAGAACAGTGGTGAAATGGTTATTTATGCCTTTCTCTAAAAGTTCAAGTCCAACATTTAAAAACATGTGACTTCAAGATTAAGACATAGTAATCAAAAAACCATACACATCTTTCCCACACAACATGCACTACAAATCTTCAACTAGTCAAGTGCAATAAATAAGCTCATCAAAGCTAAACAAGGTACATAAACTTGTTATGTAAAAATAATATGGCCAATCCTTGATTATAAATCCAAGATGTGAAATACAAAACACAAAAATCTTTTTGGTTTAAAAAAATTTATGACCAAAAACAAAAAAACACATATTATGCTAAATGAACAATGCAAATGCAATGCATGACAGTGCTTAACTAAGCTATAGAGGGTACACAAACAAGAAATATCAATTTCTTAATTAACCCATGAGTATATGTACAAACTAGTACATACTCACAAAAAATCAGAAATAGCTTAGCACTTATTTAACACATACTATTCAAGTTTCTCCACAATGTCAAGCATGTTCTAAATCAAAAGAGAGATATCATAATTCATGTAATCCTCAAAAAGAAAAACTAGACACAAAATAAAATATTTGTCTTTTTGAAATTTTTCAATGTTTTTGGATTTTTTTTAAATAAAAAACAACCTAAAAAAACACGACCAAAAACAGAAACAAAACATGTCCACAATTAATTGAAAGAAATAAATTAGGGACAAGTTAGCAACACTCACCTTGGAGAATCTTTTCTCACCCATCTAGCACGAGTCTTCAGCTTTGTAGGTGAAAATTCGTGTGAAGCAGAGTGTATTTGAGGAAATACACCAATCTTATGAGAAAGACTAAAATCCTGCAAATTCCTTTCACAAGCCAACAAGCTCAAATTTTTCAAAAAAATATGAAACAATTTATATGGACTTATGGCAGGAGAAATATCATCACAAATCCTAAACTGAAACATAGAATGTTTAAATTTCAGTTTATGACAATTAGGACGAATGTGACCATGGACACCACAAAAGTGGCAAACAGGAACAAATTTAGGAACATCAGTATTCCTAGTGGGGTTTCCGGTCACAGGCTTTGGTTCTTGCCTCAACAAAGAACAATTTGGTCTAATATGACCAACAACACCACAAAGGTGACAGGTAGGCACAAAAACAGATTTATTATGCTCTCTAACAGTAGGTTTAGACATAGGTTTAGAAACTTCAGCGTCTACATCAGAACTTTTACCGTTGTCTAACCTAGCAAAATAAGCCTTTTCTTTATTATTCCTCTTAAAAGGAGGGATATAAACTTTCTCAGTTTTAGGCTTAAGAGAAACAGAAACACTTCTGTTATCAACAGCAGACTTGGTACTAGTCAAATTTTCAATTTTAGCTTTAGATTCAACTAACTCTTGTTCCAAGCTTTTCATCTTCTCATCTTGAAAGGAAATTTGATTTCTCAAAAATTCATTCTTTTTATTTGATTCATCTAATCTAACAATCAATTCCTCTTTTTCAAGATTAGCCAAATTTAACTCTTCCTTGAATTTCTTAACAATTTTCATAGATTTCAATAATTCCTTACGAAGAGTTTCACAGGCATCAATAAAATCAACAGAAGCATGAGCAGAAACATGATCAGAAAGACACTTCAAATTATCCATGACAACAGGGGTCAAGGATCAGCTCTTAAATCAAAAGATCTAAAACAAAAGAGCTACCCGTTCTGATACCACTTGATAGTTTTTAGACCCCTTAAAACACAATTGGTTAAACCTAGGTAATTAGCCAAGTTATTACTTAGTCCAATTAAACAAGTCTAGGTTATCACAATAATAAAGATCAAATCATGCAAAGCAGCGGAAAATAAATAACACACAATATGATCACCCAGGAAACCAAACCGGTAAAACCTGGGGAGGATTTGACCTAGCTATCCTCAAGGTAAACTTGAATCCACTATCTTGAAAGAATCGAAGTTCATACAAAAGGACTTACAAGCACCCCCGCTTGACTTCCTAATGCTACCAACCAGTAGAACTTACTGACACGACCACGTGCAAGCTTCGAATCCACGGACTCCTTCTTTCTTGGATTCCCACCAGCTACAAGCACCCCCGCTTGTGTATTCTTTAAGCTTTAATGACAGCAACTGTTTTGATCATCAAGGTGTAGAGAATATCTCCTCCTTGAAAACCCTAAGTTTGTGTAAAGGAAAGCTCCTCTAGAACTCATAAGAGATTTACACAAACCGCAATATGAGCAACACTAAAACGTGGCTAGGGTTTGCCTTTTATACTTAGGACAAATAAGAAACCCTAAAAACATTTTAAAACAACTAGGGCTGAGTTGGAAAATTCTGCAGAAAAGCGATCTGCCCGAGCTTCGATCGATCGAGCCAGGCCGAAAGCCACAGTGCTTTCTGCTTTACACTCGATTCCAACTTTACATTGACATACAACTTTGAGCTAGCTTTAAACACTTCTAAACACATTGTTTTGATCATGGTTTGCCAACAATACAAATTAGAGTTCTAAATACATAAAGTCCTACACTTTAGAACCTAACACCATCTAGACCTAAAAAGAGCAAAATCCTATGAATGAAAATAGGATGAATCAGCGCATGCCCTACGGCGAAACTCCTATGAACCTCGTTCAAAGAACGAAGGAACAAGTGAGGAAAACTGATAGACGCTCCAGAAACAAAGGCATATGAAAACACACATCTCTCTAAAGGGATGGTGTGGAAGTGAGAAATAGGCAACAATGAATGACACGCCATCCTAAAGAAAAGATAGGCTGTCTCAGTAAGCTCAGCGAACGTGATCCGAGGATCAGAACCCCACTAGGTAGATGACCCAGTGATGTATGACATGACTACATCTAATAAGGGTGATTCATCATAGGGATAGTCAAGCTCCCGAACAACCGGAACCCCAAGAGCCTCAGCCACTACCCTAGGGGTAATGGTGAACTCAACACCTCGTATCCAACTCCTAACAAGGGTGTTGGAATCATAGACGTGGCAAGAGAGGTTCGAGAAGAACTCTCTAATCAGGGCGGTCGGGGGTGGATGATCTATCTTTAAGAGAGGCAACCAACCTCTAGACTCAAAATTGGCCCTAATGGCCAGATCAAGCTCATCTAAGACAACAGCCTGCTCAGCCCAAATCTTACGCTTACGGTTCAAAGTCTCAAAGGCCTCTCTGCACTTATCATTCCTAAACTCCTCAACCCTAGAGGGAGACACAGAGGAAGTGGAAGGGGTCCTATTGGCTCTAGTTTTCCTAGGCATGGTGCTAAGATAAGGACCAAAAAAACAGAGCAAAAGAACAAAAACACAAAACCAAGGGCAGACTGCAAGTTAGCACAGAAAAAATATAGAATTAAAATCTATATGATGCATGACAAATTTTAAATGGAATGATGCATGTTCTAATGCAATGAATTAAGTCCAAAAAGTTCAAATTCACAAAATTGGCTTGAACATTGAGTATTAACACAAAAACCCCAAAATTTGAAAAACCACTTGATTAATTTGAAAAATATTGATGAATTGATCATCACACATGATAGAATTCAAAAAATAATGACCAAATACATCAATTTGACAAACCAATTTCATCAATTTAACCTAATTAGACAAAAGTCCCCAATTCGGATCAAATTCAAACCCTAGAATTTCCAATTTTTCAAAAACCACAAAATTGATCAAATTAAACTACAAGAATCATCATTATAGCATCCGAGAACAAAAACCCATTGATCAATTTCACCAAAACCGGTTTGAATCATCAAAAACCCCAATATATAGAAAGTGCCGAAAATACCCACAACAATGCATGAAAAATGCATGAAAACATGAAATAAAATGCAAAAGGAAGGGCAAAAGAGACTTACCAGCCTTCAAGGACAAAAAACCTTGCAAAAAACTTGGAGGAAAACGACAAAAAATCTATGGTGGAGCCTTAGCCAAGTCAGAGAGAGAGAAAAGTTGAAAAACTTTTTGATAAAGTCCTTTTGAAAAAGACAATTTGACCTTTTTAAAAAACATGTTTCACGAGTTTCGATCGATCGAAAGACAACCTCGATCGATCGAAACAGGCAGAGACACTCACAAACATATTTAAAAATTTTCGATCGATCGAAAAATAGAATAGATCGATCGAAATGGGCAGAGGCTCACCAAATTTGAGAAAAAACATAGTTTTTTTGAAAAACATTTAGAATCAACTCAAAGCATTGAAATTTAAGAACAAAATGCATGAGTATGTGATGATATGATTTTCAAAACAAGAATTTTAAGCCCAAAATCCCTAAAACAAAATTTCTTGCATTCTCCACAAATTTTCAAGCAACAACTTAATTTTGCACAAAATTCAAAGTATTTGCAAAACTTGGTTGATCAGACCATAAACACACACAATAACATGTACAAAGTTTAGCAAAGAGTAACTTGTGTAGTGTGTGCAACTAGCAAAAGCTTGAGATACATGTGAGGTCATATGTGAATAGCAATTAATCACAAAGTCTACAAAATTCATCACAAAGAATTTAAAAGAGACTATCACCTAAAGAGTTACATCATATAACTCCCACATCTCTTAGATCATAAGCTTGCAATCATGTAAGTTTCTTGAATTATGCCTCATAATATACATACCAATTTTAAGTCATGTGAGTTTGGCATCAAGTCTAATAGTACACACCAATTTTAAGTATTAAGCAATTTAAACCGAGGCTTCACCTTATATTCTTTTTGTGCATGTGCTACACTTTCTCGAGCACAAAATCTTATGATATGCACTAAGGTGTTCATGATTGGCTAGTGAACAGTGGTGAGATGGTTATTTATGCCTTTCTCTAAAAGTTCAAGTCAAACATTTAAAAACATGTGACTTCAAGATTAAGACAGAATAATCAAAAACCATAAACATCTTTCCCACACAACATGCACTACAAAGTTTCAACTAGTAAAGTGCAATAAGTAAGCTCATCAAAGCTAAACAAGGTACAAAAGACATGTTATGTGAAAATAAATTGACCAACCTTGTTCTCAAAAACCAAGAAGAATAGTACAAAACAAAATTGCTTCCTTTTTCTTCCTTTTTTTTTTTATTTTTATTTTATTAAAAAAAAAAACACCTAGAATGAAATGCATGAATGTTATGCTATACAAATCCTAGAAAAAAAAAAAAAAAAAAAAAAAAAAAAAAAAAAAAAACACAACCAAAGAACAATGGTCACAAAGGGTAGAGCAATGAAGCACAAGGACCATGTCAAAAAGACTCAAGTTAGTTCGAGTCTTTTGCATCCAAAACCTTTTAGATGCACCATGAGCATTGGAGTTCTTATTCACATGAGAATGATTACCAACTCCAAGATTGGAATAAAGGTTTAAAACCTTTACCAAATCACCAATAAGTACCATAGGATCAAGTGCTTGAGGCACAGGTACTTTTGGTTTGTTTGCTCTCTTTGCAACTTGTAGCTTGTAACAATTTGGACGGATGTGTCCAAACTTTCCACAAAAGTGACAAACTCATGCAGGCTTATCATGTGTCTTGTCCTTAGATAGGGTAGGCTTCTTAGACTTAGACTCTTTCAGATCAACCCTAATCTTCCTAGATGATGAACCTTCTAAGGGTTTAACAACCTCACTCACAGGGGTTTGACAGTTTCACTCATGGAAGGTTCAGAAGAAGAAGATGAAGGAACAAATTTTGTGGAATGAGGAGCAGACACAGAGATGCTTTCAACATAACCTAAAACAGTTTTGTCAGAAGATGACTTTTGAACACTCAGCATTTGATCAAGTTTAGAACTAGCAGATCTAGCAACAGATAAATCAAGTTCCAAAGATTTAACTTTATCAAGTAAAAGCATGTTTTCAGTTTTCACATTGTTCAAAAGTTCATTAGCATCAAACAGTTTAACAAGCAAATTCTTCTTTTCAAGCTCAAGAGATTCAATTTTCTTCAGGCCAAGTTCAACATTCATAGCATCCTTTGCAGCAACTTTGCAAAATTTATTATAGGCCTTTTGAAGATCTGCATCTTCAGAGAGTTCCCCATCAGAAGGGTTCTCTTCAACAGATATGCTCTCATCGACTACAGCAGTAGCGGTGAAAGCAATGAAGTTTCCATCTTCATCACAATTAGACTCATTATCAGAAACTTCACCATCACTAAGAGTTACAGCCATAGCCTTACCCTTAGACTTCAAATAGGTAGGACATTTAGATTTCATGTGTCCATACCCTTGACATCCAAAACACTGAGAGCCCAAGGAATTATTGGAAGATTTACCTACTTTTTCTCTAGGTTTATCATTGTTGTTAACCTTAGTGGGATCATGCTTCCTAAAATTTCTAGGTTCAGCAGTGTTTGTGCCTCTTGCCTTTCTATTACTATTCCTGAGAAAGTTTCTAAAGTTCTTGGCAAGGTAGGCAATCTCTGTAGCAGAGAGCTCATCATCAAATCCACCACCTTCAACATCATCAACTGACTTAAGAGCCATTGATTTGGATTTGGTAGTTTTGGGTAGATCCAACTCATAAGATTGAAGAGATCCTACAAGTTCATCAACAGGGATGGAGTTCACATCCTTGCTTTCAGTAATGGCAGTCATCTTGGGTCTAAAGTCTTCAGTTAAAGATCTAAGAATCTTCCTAACAATTTTAGGTTGATCATAGATTTCACCCAAGTTAAAAGCAGAATTAACAATATCATTCAATTTAGCATAGAATTCATCAAAAGATTCATCATCAAACATCCTAATGCTTTCAGATTTAGAAGTCAATTGCTGCAATTTATTGATTTTGATAGCCTTTGTGCCTTCATGCACAATCTGGAGGATATTCCAAGCAGTATGAGCAACCTCAACATTATAAATTCTCTTAAATTCCTCCATAGAAACAGCGTTAAAGATCGCATTCATAGCCTTGCTATTAAATGTAGCTGCTTCTTTTTGAGAAGTTTCCCACTCACTAACAGGAGTAGTAGGCTTCTCCCATCCGTATTCAACGGAGTTCCACACCCTCTCATCAATGGATTTCAGGAATGCTTTCATCCTTACTTTTCAATAAGCATAATTATTCCCATCAAAGTGAGGAGGAATAACTAGAGAGTGTCTGTGTTCCATGACAAGATGGGTCAAGGATCAGCTCAGTGATCAAAAGATCAACAACAAAAAAGCTACCCGTTCTTATACCACTTGATAGTTTTTAGACCCCTTAAACAATTGATTTAACCTAGGTAATTAGCCAAGTTGTTACTTAGTCCAATTTAACAAATCTAGGTTATCACAATAATAAAAATCATATCATGCAAAGCAGCGGAAAATAAATAACACAAGATATGATCACTTAGGAACCAAACCGGTAAAAACCTGGGGAGGATTTGACCTAACTATCCTCAAAGTAAACTTGAATCCACTATCTTGAAAGAATCGAAGTTCATACAATAAGACTTACAAGCCCCTACGCTCGACTTCTTATTGCTACCAACCAGTAGAACTTAATGATACGACCACGTGCAAGCTCCGAATCTACGGACTCCTTCTTTCTTGGATTCACCACCAGATACAAGCACACCCGCTTGTGTTTTCTTTAAGTTTCAATGGCAGCAACTGAGTTAATCATTAAGACGTAGATAAATCTTCTCCTTGAAAACCCTAAGTTTGTGTAAAGGAAAGCTCCTTTAGATCTCACAAGAGATTTACACAAACTGCAATTATGAGCAACACTAAAACGTGGCTAGGGTTTTCCTTTTATACTTAAGACAAATAAGAAACCCTAAAAACGTTTTAAAACAACTAGGGCTGAGTCGGAAAATTCTGCAGAAAATCATTTTGCCCAAGCTTCGATCGATCGAGCCTGTCTTTCGATCGATCGAGCCAGGCCGAAAGGCACAATGCTTTCCTGCTTTAACTCCATTCCAACTTTACATAAAAGCATAACTTTGAGCTAGACTAAAACACTTCTAAACACATTGTTTTGATCATGGTTTGCCAACAATACAAATTAGAGTTCTAAATACATAAAATCCTAAGACTTTAAAACCTAACATTATCTCCCCCTTGCTATATGCTATCTCTCCCCTTTTTGGCACGAATAGCTAAAGGCTTTCCTCGAGCTTTTGTTGAATAGCATCTAACTGTGTCTCAATTGCAGTGAGACGCATTTGAACGTGATTGTTGGTGGAGTAGAGAGATCTTTCTAATTTGGAAATACGCTGATATAGCCCCTCGATTAAAGTGCTTATATATCATCTTGAGAGCTAGGTGCAGATGGAGTGCCAGTTATTTGCTTCTCAGAAGGAATGGGGGAAACAGTTGTGGTATGCATAGGTGTAGCTAAATCTTGGCCAGATAGAGTAGCATGGGAGAATGGCTCACTCTTAGGTGTTTTAGAGGAGTGACTCTTGCTTGCATGGAAAGTTATCATGGAAATTGGTCGAGGACGTGAAATAATTGTTCCATTTGTTGGTGGACGGACACCTTCAAGAAGCATGATTTTCATGATGAGACTACGAAAAGGAATACTAGTTTGTGCTGCCGATCGAGCCACTGTTTTCGCAATTGTCTGAAAGATGTGGGCACAAATGTCAATTGGAACTTCGGTAATGAGATCACACAGAAATTGTGCTCTTCCAAGATTTATGAAAGCGGTGTTAGACAGTGGATAGAGGTTGGAGAACATGATCAGTTTTAGAGTCGTCAGTTCAGGTGAAAACTGTGCAGTGCCTATAGATGATTCTTTGCTTCTAATCTCATGATCAGGCCCAAGAATTTGGAGAATGTCTTGTACTTGAAGTAATTTGTCATCATACGGAGTGAGGTCCACATTTGCTGGTTTGGTGATGCGAAGAACCTTTGCAATGTATTCTGTATTGATGGATGCTTGCTTACTCCCAAGTGCAGGAGATCGTAGCAATATAATTCTCGGAGTACCGAGGTCGAATCACAAGGAGCGGGGTAAATTCAAAGACAATGTAATTAAATAACAATTTGGGTGAATAAGAAAAATATTTTTGCTTGGTTATTGTTAACAAGAATAATAATAATAACTGATTTAAATCAATAATGTAAATACTAGGGCATCGGGGTGTTTCCCTATATCGATATGAAATTCTTTGTGATCTAAGAAAATATCTATTTCATAATTGATTGTTCTTATACAATTAAAAACTTATGATTCGGTTGAACTAAGACAATTCAAGAACGCATGATAACCTTGATTGATAATACGGTTAGAAAAGTTTTCAAAAAAACTCATTCACTTTAAAACCTGATTTCTATTTGAAACTATTAGAAATTCATCTAAACAATAAGAAAAACATTATTGAACTTATTGAAAGCATGGAAGAACTAATACATCAAAAGAAATCTAATTGAACAATCAAATATGTTGTAGATAAAATCTTAGAAAGAATCACATTGAATATTCATACCGTATAGAAAAAACATAACCCCTAGCCCTAGCAAAGAGTTTAGACTGCCATTAGAGAAAGGAAAATACAAGGTTTTCTCCCCAAAATTCGTTCTCACCCAGCCTCCCTTCTCAAAACCCTAATGTCTAAGTGTCCAAAGAAAATAAAACTTTTTCTATTTTAATTTCCACCCAGGTTTACAGCAGTAAATTGTGAGTTAATTTCGGCCTTCAAAACTTGAGAATTTCGAAAAACTCAAAACTGGAAAGTTGTAAATATTTAAGTCACGGTTCCAACCCATCTGGCCTTGTATCAATTGGATTTTTGAGGAGAGAGATACTCCCAAAATACTGATCAGTGCTCAAATCAGATTTTTCCTTTTCAGATTCTGCCTCTTTGATTTCTTTCCTTATTTGAAGCTTCTAATCATGGTAGACGATCCAAGCACTCCAACTGTACCACCTTAAACATTTAAGCATGGTCCTTTAGCTCCACTTTAATTTTAGTTTGGCCTCCATTCTCTCACAAATTCTTGTAAATTCATCTTTTTCACATGATTTCCTGAAAGTAGAAAATTACACACAATGAATAGCATCTTATTCAAGAAATTATGTAAAGATAAATAATAGGGACTAATGCAAATCATGGCTTAATTATACAAATTAAGCATAGTAATAAGGAGATAACGCCCATATAAATATATAACAAGTATACATTTTAGGGCGTTGTCAATGGAGAATTCGTTTCCTCTTACCCAACATTTCAACTCTACTCCGGTGTATCTGGCATTAGAGTAGAATTCCTTAACTAATTCATCAACTGGGTCCTCGAAATTCCCGACCAGATCAGCCCAATCTCTTGCTTCAAAAATCCTAGGAATAAATGTTGTTCCTAAGGTATCAAATTTTACTACACATTCCACAATAGGAGTAGCATCTATAAAAATGCTTGAGTAGGTTTGTGAATCAAAAGGAGTCTTGAATCTTTCATTGTTTGAGTCTTGAGACGACTGAGTTGAGCGACGAGTCCGCTTAGCAACAGAGGATGGAACATCAATTTCAATCTCTTTTCCTTTAGATGAACGGTGTGACATCTGCAAAAGACAAGACACACAGTAGAGAACCAAATGCGACACCAGAAGACACAAACATCAACTTGATTAGATTCATGTAAACCAAATGAAATTCGGAGAGAGAACTCACTCAAACAATCACAGAACTTGAACCAAGTCAGCATCAAGTAATCATAAGCAACACTTATGGATTGTATATTTAAGAAGTTTGTAGGTGTTCAAAGATGATGGTTGATCAATTACAACTCAGAACAAAGTAATCAATGAGCATCACATAGTCACAAATAACTGTCATTGTGACACTCTACCATGAACATGATATGTACAGAGCAACACAGTCATGAGGCACAACACAGAACCCAAACAACATCAGAAAAAAATTGAGGAAAACATCTCAATCAATATCACCAACACTCAATCAAACTTACTCAACCAAATAAACCAAACCCATGTTCGAACACTATATTACTCAAATCACAAAAAATAACTCACAAATCAAGAAAACAAAACCATAATCATGAAATATGAAGTGAGAAAGAGAAAGCCCATACCTTTTCCTTGAAGATTTGAGAATGAAATGATGCAAAAATGGAGGTTTTTCGAGAATAATACGAGGAGTTTGAGAGAGAGTTTAAATGGAGAAGACAATGAACAGTCAGAAATGTTCGAGGGAAAACTGAAAACATTTAAAAATTGACCTATTTGTGCAAAACACGCGATTTTCGCGACTGAGTTAAGTCGCTAGCCAGTTGCTAGGGTAAGCCGTGAAACACTTTGAAAACAAGATTCTTGAAAATTTTTCTAAGCGTTTTTCGCAACTGGAAGGTCTACCCGTGAGGAAGTCGCGCGCTGAACTGTGAAAATCTCCATATACCCCTCGCAACTGGACCTTCCACCCGCGAACAAGTTGCCAACATGAGTCACAAAAAACATGAAAATCCAGATTTTTGAAAAATATTCTAAGTATTTTTCATGACTGGGGCATTTACCTGCCAGTGAGTCGCGAAATATCTCTGTATGGACTCGCGACTGGGCCAACCCACGACTGAGTCGCCAAAACAGGGCAACACTGGTTTTGAAAATTTTGATAGTTTTTGTAAAAACAAAGTACTTTCCAAAAACAACTAAAACACTCAAAAATCTTTTTATGTTTGACCAACAAAGATTAAGCATGTGAAAATACATTTAATCAAGTACAATCACACGAATGAATATGGTATTCATTGAACATAGACATGTGTGTTGTGTGAGAATGTCAAAAATGAGATAGTCCTTAGTCTAATATGAAACTTCAATGATCAATTCAATCAAGACATACACAACTAGCACTAGATAATGTGACCCATCTCAATTATAGAAATATACATATATGACCTCCCACATAAACTTGAGTATAATATCTTTGAAACTTTTCATTTGGCTCCATCTTCAACATATCATTTGATCTTTTGGAATCAACACATCTCATTGTGAGATCGATGCCTGAAATTTTTGATATTTCACTTTGATGAGTTAGCTTTTGGCTTTTTGGGCATCATACAATTTTATTTTTTGTCGCTTTCCCTTTTTCCTAGTCAAATACTAGTATGTGTGACAAGCTTTTGCAGCTCATTATTTCTTTTCATTTGGAGATTTACATTTGAGAGCTCTTTTAAGTAAAAACAATAAAATAAATGAGTGAGAAGATATATAGGCATAAGTTTATGCATGTCTCAAGATCAACAAAATCATTCACTAGTCATTTATGACAAGGTTGAAGATCTATTTACAACAGTCATATAGATTTCAAAATTTCTCCCACAATGATATGAGTGCATAGGAAACAAGCTATGCCCGTAGATGCACAAAGCCATTTGCACAAAGGTACAAGGTAAAACATATTTTGAGACAAACCTCAACAATATCGATCAAATTTTTTTGGATTTTCTACTTTTTATGTGGTGTTTGGATTTTTGACACACAAGAAGGAAAAGATTGATCAAAAGCAACAATGTAAAAACATTTTAAATAAAAGAATGCAAAAACAAACAAACAATTTTCAATTCACATAATCAATAAGCAAACCATCAAGCATAATCACAAAGCATAGGAAGTATTAATGCATTGATATGTTGTAATGCTTATGCATGAGTACCCTTCTTCACCCACACGTCACGTGCGTTTGGGGTGATATCCCTATAGGATTGGGTACGAGAGTTAGGACTTTCAAACCTTCTAATGAAGCTTTCCAAGCAGTTGGTGAATGCACCAATCATCTTCATCACGTCCATCATTCCGGGATCACCATTTCGATCTCTTGATGACTCAACAGCCCAAGTCCTCTTGTCATTTCTTGGTCTTCTTGACCTTTGATCACTTGCATTCCTCAATGCTCTCAGCTTAGAACAATTGGGTCGGGTGTGCCCTTGAAGTCCGCAATGATGACACACATGGTTCATTCTAAGACCTCTTTGCCATCGTGGAAGAGATTTTGCTCTAACTTCAGACCTGACCACAGATTGATTACGAGGCTTTTTCAACACCTGCTAGTCAGCTACATTCTTCTTTTTCTCAACATTTGCCTTCTCCACAATAAGGGCAACTACAACTGGCTCTTTGGCCTTCACAAACTTCACTTCTTTGGAGATGTTCACAACTGAACTACTTTCTCTGGTGTATCCTAATCTGGTTTTGTCAAAGAAGGTCTTTTGAGAGGAAAGGACATCATCAAGTTTCTTTGTGGATACTTGCTCTACCTTGGCATTTGCTTAAACCACCTCAAGCTCAAGGAATTTCACCTTGGTGTAAGCTTCGGTTAGCTCGCCATTTAGTGTCTCTATCTCGCATTTGGCCTCCTTATATCTCCCTAGGAGACTTCTATAGTCCTCCTCAACTTTCTTCATCTTTTTCACAGCTACCTTGGCCACCCTTGCATATTCTCCTGACTTCTCAAGGAGTGAATTGTAGTTCTCTTGAAGACCAGTTGTATCTTCATCTTCTTCAGCATCTGATTCTTCTATAATTCCCATGGATTCCTCATCACTATGCTTCCCAAGCTCTTCCACAAGCAAATTCAAGTCCTTCGAAGACTCAACATGAGCAACAGTTATGAATGCTGAGAAATTCCCTTTTTCATCACAACTGTCCTCCGAATCAGAGGTGGAGGAATTTGAGTCACTGAGAGTGGTGGCATATGCCTTGCCCTTTGATCTTAAGTAATTAGGACATTCCTTTTTGAAATGACCATGTCCATTACACTCAAAACAAGTGACTTCTTGAGTAGATTAGGACTCCTTCCCTTCTCTCCTTTTGAAGTCCTTCTTCTCCTTTCCGGAACATATGAATTTCCATTTATCACCAAATTTCTCACTATTCTTGAACTTTAGAAATTTCCAAAAATTCTTTGCAAGGTAGGCAACATCCTTTTTTACTACATTCTCATCCGATGAACCGTGAGCTTCTACCCTTTCATTTATCGTCTTAAGAGCAAGTGATTTGCTCTTTCTTTGATTTGGTAATGAAAGCTCATACGTTTGGAGAGAACCAATCAGCTCTTGGACTTTGATTTCATCAAGGTCCTTGCTCTTCTCAATTGCAGTCACCTTTACACAGAAGCCCTGCGGCAATGAACGAAGAATTTTTCGTACAACTTTCAAGTCCATCGTTTTCTCTTCCAAGTTAAACTTGTCGATGACCACTTCATTTAACTTACTATAGAAAGAGTCAAAGGACTCATCCTCGCTCATCCTGAGCTCCTCAAACCGGGTAGTCAGCATCTGTAACTTTGTGTCGATAACTTTCTTTGTACCCTCATAAGTGGTCTCCAAAATCTGCCATGCTTCCTTGGCAACGGTGATATGAGAAATCCAATGGAACTCATCTAGGGACACACAGTAAAAAATTGCGTTAAATGCTTTGCTATTAGCATTTGACACCGTGAGGGCTGCCTTATCCCATGTGGATTTGGCTGCCTCCGGTTTTGTCCAACCTATTTCAACGGCATCCCAAACAGCCTCATCTATAGAACACAAAAATGCTTTCATCCGCACCTTCCAAAATGCATAATTGCTACCATCAAAATATGGAGGTGCATTTAGGGATTGAGACCAGTCCATCTCAATATGGGGTCAAGGATCACACTCAGGTAATGAAACCAATATAAGTGAACCCGCTCTGATACCAATTGAATGTTCAATTAGTGTATAAAACACCTTGAACGTTTAGACCTCCAATTTACAAATTACCAATTCAAGCTTAATATCAAACAATTAATGTGCGGAACATGAACATAAGTTTAAAACAAAATTGATAAACAATATAAACTAAATAAAATCACATCCATAACAGAAATTAAATGGCAAAGATTAAGGGAAGAGAGATGCAAACACAAGGACAACACAACGATGTGTTATTGAAGAGGAAACCGAAACTCTCGGTGTAAAACCTCTCCGTCACCCTCCAAGCGGTAAATAATCCATTAAAGAATGTAGTTGGGATACATGAACAGCAGAAGACCCTCCAAGCCTAATCTACCCAGTGTACCTAAGCCCTCCAAGCTCCTACTCCAACGAGGTTACGCCGAACCTATTTCTTCTTTAGCTTACTGGATTCCGCTATAAATCATAACATCAACCAATATGAAATTGGTCCCTTCTTAATTGCTTCCCAAAGTACCAAATAGCCTTCTCACAGATATGGGTATGGTGAGAAAAGGTTTTGGTAATGTACCTCTCAAGGATGTAACAATGGAGAGGGTGAGAGTAGAGGAATTTGAAGAGTCTCTATGTGAAGATTGGGGATGAGTCAATCTTGTTTTTCTCTAGGGTTTCACTCTCAAAATTCTCTCTGGAAGCTCTTTACATTTTGTGGGTATAAGGGGTATATATACTAGGGCGAGAGAGGAATGCGAAAAGTCAGTTTTTTCAAAATAGAGCTGGCTGGCGGCTTGGTCTCGCGACTTGACTGAGCCGCGAGTTCAAGCCGTGAGGTAACTAAACAGCTAGTCTGTATTTTTTGTCCTGTAGTGCTCTAGCTGGCATAACACTTCAACTTCTGGCATGCTTGGCACGTGTGCAACTTATGGCAGCTTTCAAGCCGCGAGCCACCCGCAAGATCGAGTCAGGAGTCCCTGCTTCTTTACACAATCTTGAGCATTTCTTCACACTCTCTCACACACTACCTTTACATGTTTCCCACCTAAATACAGGGTTACTAATTGCTAAAATACAAGCAAATTTGGCACAAAATAAAGCCAACAAGATGGTTGATAAAATTCAACCTTACAGGGAAAAAACAAAAATTGAAAATTTCACGTCGGAGGCACATAGTGTTGATGAGATCAATTTGTTTCCCAATCAGGATTGTGACATAGGATCCCTATCCTATTTATGTGCCCTTTTGATTTATTTTTTTCCCTCTTGTTTTAATGATAATTTGAGTGATTATTGCATTTTGACTATATAATGTACCCAACTCTGATATTATTGTGTTGTTCATTGAAAAGTTTGATGTGGCTTGATCTTGAAATCTGGTGGTTCGATTTAAGTACTTGAAGTGTTTAAGCACTTCTTTACCCAACCGTCAAAATGACGATTTTACCTTTTAGTTTAACTTAAAGTGATGTTATTGTCTTGGTTAGTGTTAGGTTAAATGATAATTGTAAAATGGGGTGTTTATATAATGCTTATTATTATTATTATTTGAGAAAAATATAATGCTTATTATTGATGGAGCTTGCAAAAGTGAACACCAATGTCAATAAACTTCTTATTCATGAAAGGGAACGTTTGTGAAGCAACATGCATTTTGTAATCTCTGAATTGTTGCATGCTACCTTATCAGTAAAAAAAAGTAATCTCTGAACTTTTCAACTTGGGGGATTCAAAGAGTTTGATTTAAAAAAAAAATAATAATAAATTTATAAAGAGGTGGCTCTAAAATTTTTTTTAAAAATAAATGGTTTAGAATTGCTTATCCGTGAAAGGGATGATTCTGAAAAAAATAATTAAAAATAAATGGTTTATATATAGTAACTTATCTGTAATCCGGGCGATTATAAAATTGTTGAACAGAAATACAAAATTGGTTTTAGAACAACTGCCTGTAATTATTGGGGCGGTTCTAAAAAATATTAAACTAAAAATGGGTTTTAGAACTGTAGGGGTGAAATTTACAAGTCAACAGTGGGTTTTGGGCCCCGCGCGGAGTCTAGCCATGACAAGAAGGGGAAACGGGGCCAGAAGATTTCCAGCCCTATCCTGTTGGGCCGGACTTATTTAAAGGGCGTCCGAGGAGGAGTGCCTCCTCGGACACACCAAATGGGAGTCCAACGTACACCCTGCACACAGTGAGGAACCATCCCAAGCAAGAGGAAAATGTTAGACGTCCAGGAGGCAACCACAGCTGCCGCATTAAATGCAAGGAAGCTACTTTTCCAGCCGCATTAATATAGAGAAGACAGGTGAATAGTGTTATCTTGGTCAGTGCAACTCACGGAAAGATAAGGTAGATGTCCGATGGGACAGGCACTCAAGTGAAAGTCCAGATGGTTAACAAATGTAAGGCCCTTATCAATTTGAGGGTGCTATATAAGAGAAGGAAATCCCCATGAAGTGGGGATCGGAGAATTTAGGAAAAAAAGGAGAGAAAGGTGAAAGAATTCTGTAATCTGTAACCAGAGCAAGAGGTGCACTTATACGTCCCCTCGGATCGATATCCTGTGAACTAGAATGGAATATTCTCACGTTCAATATGTTGCATGGCATACATCTAACTGACGTTCACTTCGTCTAGCCCTAGTTCTGTAACCCGCTTTCTACAAATTCATTGTCTGGGGACTTTTGGGCCAGAACCACTTACTTGCTGGGCCTGGGCCCCAAAAACCGCCCCTACAATTGGCACCGTCTGTGGGGAGAACTTGTGTCTCGACAAGTGAAACAGTAAGAAATGGAAGGATCAAGTCCGCGCCAAACCGGACGTGCAGATTCTCAACGGCAGGACAATTTTTTAAATCTCGAACGAGGGAAGGACCAAGATAATCAACGAGAGGGCAGTGTGAACACCTCTCACATAAGTAGAAGCCGCTCAAAAGGGAAGGATCATGCATCCCATAAGCAAAACGATCGAAAGGCTTTACAACAAGAGATTGATGATCTGAAGAAGAAGCTGCGCCGAGCGCAGCAGAAACGACCTTCACCCGGCTCGGGCACTAGCAGTGATGAGGATAACGAATACCGGCGAAGATCAAGAACCCCTCCGAGCGAGACCTTTTCCTATGAGGAAGAGCGGCCTCGCAAACGCAGCCACAAAAGCCCATCTTACCAAGGCCTGGCCAACGATGCCATGAGCAAGGCCCTGGATCGCATCTCCCAATCGCCGTTCACGCATAGAATAGAGAGGACAGTGCTTCCTCGGCGTTTCCATCAACCAACATTTGCCATATATAATGGTCGGACCGACCCAGTAGAGCATGTAAGTCAATTCAATCAGAGGATGGCCGTCCACTCCAGGGATGAGGCGTTAATGTGTAAGGTGTTTACATCCAGCTTGGGACCCATGGCGATGAGATGGTTTGATGCCCTCCAACCGAATTCCATAGATTCCTTTAAACAGCTGACGCAGGCTTTTGGTTCCCGTTTCATCACCAGCACTAGAGTCCCTCGGCCCCTCGACTCCCTCCTATCCCTGTCCATACAGGAAGGAGAGACGCTAAAGGCCTACTCGGACAGGTACTGGGAAATGTATAACGAGATAAAAGGAAATTACGATGACGTCACCATTAGTACGTTCAAAAGGGGCTTGCTGACAGAACATGGCTTAAGAAAGTCCCTCACTGGGAAGCCAGTCACCAGCGTGCGCCAACTCATGGACAGAATTGACAAGTACAAAAGGGTCGAGGAGGACCAGCAGATGGGGAAGGGTAAAGCGAAGGTTGTCCCTCAAGAGAGGAGGGACTTCAGGTCAGACCACTTTAACAGCAATAACAGGCCGAGGAGAGACTACGTGGAACAGTCCGGACCTACTAGGGCTCAGGCAGTCCATGCTGTGTTCCGAGAACCATTACATAAGATCCTGGAGAAGGTGAAGTGCGAACCCTTTTTTCAATGGCCGAACAGGATGGCGGGCGACCTCTTAAAACGCAATCAGAATCTGTACTGTGCGTACCACCAGGAGCCAGGTCACACCACTGACGATTGTAGGAATCTGAAAAACCATTTGGATCGGCTTGTCCAAGAAGGGAAGTTGAGGCATCTATTACATCGCCCTGAAGGATGGCAGGAACAGTCAAATGTCGGAACCAGACAAGGCACATTGAGGCCACCCATTGGCACAATAAATGTCATTCTTGCCGCACCTGGGAGGACCGGTTCCGGCCCTTTCAGAGTAATGTTAGTGGGCAGGTTCCCGACTGAGCCAGACGGAAGGGAATCCAAGAGAGCCGAAGTGAGTGCCACGCCATTAATCGGGTTCACGGAGGAAGACAAGCAAGGAACCCTTTAACCCCACGACGATGCCCTAGTCGTCACGCTCAGAATAGGAGGTTATGACGTGAAAAGGGTGTTAGTTGATCAAGGCAGCGCCGTGGAGGTAATGTACCCTGATTTGTATAAGGGGTTGAACTTGAAGCCGGAAGACCTGTCGCCATACGATTCCCCTCTGGTCAGCTTTGAAGGAAAAATCATCATCCCGAAAGGCATGATTAGGCTACCTATGCAAACAGACTCAGACGTGGTAGAGAT
Organism: Quercus lobata; assembly: GCF_001633185.2. Lineage (NCBI taxonomy): Eukaryota > Viridiplantae > Streptophyta > Magnoliopsida > Fagales > Fagaceae > Quercus > Quercus lobata. Next base: position 36,838,496 of record NC_044909.1, read on the forward strand.
GAACTTCATTGTCGTAGATGCATACTCCCCCTACACAGCTACTGTGGCCCGGCCGTGGCTTCATGCACTAGGGGCTGTGCCATCAACCTTGCACCAAAAAGTGAAGTATCCATCAGGAGGTCAAGTCAAAGAAATAATAGGGAACCAAGGAATGGCTAGACAATGCATGGTGTCGGCAATCTCACGACGACCAAATAGTGAACCTTCCACTTCAGCCGAGAACGGCTTATAGCAATCAATGACCTCGGTCCCAACTGCGGGTAGTGGAAGACCGGCCATGGAGGTGAGCTGTGAGGAGCTGGAGAAAGTACTCGTCGGATCAGACCCTGAAAGGTTTTTTCAGATCGGCTCGGAATTACCGCCACAGAAGAAGTTAATGCTAATTGATTTTCTTCGACGGAATGAGGACGTATTCGCCTGGGATCCCTATGAGGCCCCCGGGGTTGACTCAAATCTCATATGCCATCACCTTAATGTTAACCCGGCTATAACACCAAAGAAGCAACCTCCTCGGCGGCCGTCAAAAGAACATGCAGACGTTATGGGAGAAGAGGTCGCAAAATTGAAGAAAGCTGGGGCTATCAAGGAAGTATTCTACCCCGAATGGTTAGCCAACATAGTCGTGGTAAAGAAGAAGAGCGGGAAATGGCGTGTCTGTGTAGACTTCACAGACTTAAACAAGGCCTGCCCGAAGGATCCTTTTCCAATGCCACGGATAGACCGATTGGTAGATGCGACTGTCGGACACCCCCAAATGAGTTTTTTGGACGCTTTCCAGGGCTACCATCAGATATCCCTGGCTGTCGAAGACCAAGAAAAAACCGCTTTTGTCACCTCAGTTGGAAACTATCATTATAAGGTGATGCCCTTCGGCTTGAAGAATGCCGGGTCGACCTATCAGAGGATGATGACTAGGATGTTTGAACAGCAGATGGGTAAGAACGTTGAAGTGTATATAGATGACGTGATAGTAAAGAGTAAGTTGGTGGCCGACCACATCAGAGACCTCGGTGAAGTCTTTCAAATTCTGAGAAAGTACAAGCTACGACTGAACGCATCCAAATGTTCATTTGGGGTGGGGTCAAGAAAGTTCTTAGGCTATATGGTAACCCACAGGGGAATAAAAGTCAACCCTGACCAAATAAGAGCCATTCATAGCCTGCAGCCCCCTCGGAATCCCAAAGAGGTCCAGAAGCTTACCGGCATGATAGCTGCTTTAAACCGTTTCATCTCCCGCTCAGCGGACAGATGCAGACCTTTCTTCCTCCTATTGCACAAATGGAAGGGCTTCGAGTGGACTAAGGAGTGTGCTTTAGCTTTCCAACAGCTCAAGGAATACTTCGCCCGACCACCGATCATGTCCAGTCTCGATGCCGACGAGGTGTTGTTCGCATACATCGCAGTAGCCTCTCATGCGGTGAGCTTAGTGCTAATCCGAGAAGACAACGGCATGCAGCGACCCGTGTATTACGTGAGCAAATCGCTGCAGGAGGTAGAGACCCAGTACCTCCCCCTTGAAAAAGCTATCTTGGCCGTCGTACAAGCCATGCAGAAGCTCCTCTACTATTTTCAGGCACATACAGTAGTTGTGCTAACTCAACTTCCGCTAAAATCCGTCCTCCACAGCGCCGACTACACAGGTAGAATTGCTAAGTGGGGAACGATCCTGGGCGCCTTCGACATTAGATACATGCCTCGCACCGCCATAAAAGGTCAGGTCCTCACTGATCTAGTAGCTGAATTTGCGGAGCCCACCCTAGAAGGAACGGAAATGTCGGGATCACCAAGTCCTAATGAGAAACTTATCAGCACAGTCTCTCAGCATGAACATAATTGGTGGAAAGCACACATCGACGGTGCAGCGAACCAAAGGGGCTCAGGGGTGGGGCTCGTTCTAGTCTCTCCTGAAGGGATAACCATAGAAAAGTCGTTGAGGCGCTGTTGGAGGGGATGGCAATGATCCAGAAATTGGGTGGAAAGTGCGTAAGTATATCCTCGGATTCGAGACTCATCGTGGGACAAATGAACGGGGAATTGGAGGCGAAGGATGAAAGAATGCAAGAGTACCTTGCCCGGGCTAAACACCTGCAGACCCATTTCAATCACTTCCGCTTAACGCATATACCTAGGAGTGGGAACACCCATGCTGATTCTCTCGCAACGCTGGCCACCTCCTCGGCTCAGCCCCTTCCGCGGGTAATTTTAGTTGAAGATCTCTGTCACCCAACAACAGAGAAGGCCAACGGAATTCGAGTACACAACATCGGGGCAGGACCTAGCTGGATGGACCCTCTGGTGCTGTTCTTAAAGCACGACACCTTGCCGGACGATAAGGTTGAGGCTGACAAAATCAAGAGGAAGGCTTCTCGATTCTGGCTGTCCGAGGACTCCAAACTTTACAGACGCTCGTTCTCAGGGCCATACCTGCTGTGTGTGCACCCAGAGGCCACAGAACTCCCTGGAGGAGTTACATGAAGGGATTTGTGGAAGCCATACGGGGGGCAGGTCCCTCTCCCACAGGGCCATGACGCTGGGTTACTGGTGGCTGAGCATGCATAAAGAGGCTCTGGAATATGTGAAGAAGTGCGACTAATGCCAAAGGTTCGCCCCGAACATACATCAGTCGGGCGGAGAACTTAACCCGCTGTCCAGCCCTTGGCCATTCGCACAATGGGGCCTAGACATACTAGGACCGTTTCCCAAAGCGGCTGGGAACAAGAAATTTCTTCTCGTCGGCACCGATTACTTCACAAAGTGGGTCGAAGCTGAGGCGCTAGCAAACATCAGGGACGTCGATGTCAAGAAGTTTGTTTGGAAAAATATTATCACTAGGTTCGGGACCCCGCACACCCTGATCTCGGACAACGGCCTCCAGTTTGACAGTAAAACCTTCAGAGAATACTGTAATGAGCTGGGAATTATCAATCGATACTCCACACCGGCCTACCCACAGGGTAATGGACAGGCGGAAGCCATCAATAAAACCATAGTGAATGGACTGAAAAAGAGGTTGGATGACGCGAAAGGGAGGTGGGTTGAAGAATTAGCCCACGTCTTGTGGACATACCGCACCACGCCTCGCAGGTCCACGGGAGAAACCCCTTTTTCATTGACCTATGGAGCCGAGGCTGTCATCCCACTGGAGATAAACTTCCCAACACAGAGGACTATTGCCTTCAACCCTATTGCTAATAACAGCCTTCTGGAAAAAAGCTTAGATCTCCTCGAAGAAAAAAGGGAAAGGGCAATGGTCCACCTAGCATACTATCAGCAAAAGCTCAAACAGGGCTACGACGCCAAGGTGAAGTCAAAGCCATTGGCGCCCGGGGATCTAGTGCTGAGGAAAGTCCTGGGCACCGCGAGGAACCCTGCATGGGGAAAGCTTGGACCAAACAGGGAAGGCCCATACCGTATCACTTCCATAGCCGGCATAGGGGCATACTTTTTGGAAGATTTGGATGAACATGTAGTACCACGCCCATGGAATGTAAATAACATGAAAAGGTACTGTTATTAATGAAAGACACCATCCTTGACACCGTATTACTGTACAGCTACTTGGGTTAAGTGTTAAACAGAACCCAAGTCCTGCCTGGCTCCTCGGACCACAGACTTGGGGGAAATTAACCTCGAAGTGATTTTCACTAAGTGTTAAACAGAACCCAAGTCCTGCCTGGCTCCTCGGACCACAGACTTAGGGGAAATTAACCTCGCAGCCATTTTCACTAAGTGTTAAACAGAACCCAAGTCCTGCCTGGCTCCTCGGACCACAGACTGGGGGGAAATTAACCTCGAAGCCATTTTCATTAAGTGTTAAACAGAACCCAAGTCCTGCCTGGTTCCTCGGACCACAGACTTGGGGGAAATTAACCTCGCAGCCATTTTCACTAAGTGTTAAACAGAACCCAAGTCCTACCTGGCTCCTCGGACCACAGACTTGGGGGAAATTAACCTTGAAGCGATTTTCACTAAGTGTTAAACAGAACCCAAGTCCTGCCTGGCTCCTCGGACCACAGACTTGGGGGAAATTAACCTCGCAGCCATTTTCACTAAGTGTTAAACAGAATCTAAGTCCTGTCTGGCTCCTCGGACCACAGACTTGGAGGAAACTAACCTCGCAGCGATTTTCACTAAGTGTTAAACAGAACCCAAGTTCTGCCTGACTCCTCGGACCACAGACTTGGGGGAAATTAGCATCGCTGCCATTTTGTCTAATTATCGACTATCATTTTTTACACATTCATTCACTCATGCTTGGTTTTCAACAGTTAATGGCAGAATAAACATCCATTCATGATGAAAACAAAAGAGAAAGTAAGACAACAAGAATAAAAGGAAACAACACCTTTCATTAAAATCCCCAAAAGTGATTCTTTTACAACCATTAAACAGAACAAAATATGAAGGGTTTAACAAGTGAAATCCTACGCTATTTTCCTAAATCTGATCCCTGAGCAGGCCCGGGTTGGTCGTCTGCTGGTTGGGGCCTCGGAACAGTCTCCTTAGCCTGTGCAACAACCTCCCTGATTTAAAGACTATCCTCGAGCAACTTGTCTTTTACGGCCGGCTGCGCATCCTCAGCTTCAGGCATAGCAGAGTCCGAGGTTAAAGCCTTCGTTGGGAGAGGCTCTTCAGGCGCAACCACGTCAGGGATCTCGCGAATGTCCTCAGGAAAAAAGACATTCTCAGCTTTCTTGAGATCGGAATCCGCTGGGACTGCAGCCCGGTCCAAGGCTACACCCCAAGACAGGGTAATGTATTCCCTGCATACAGCAGCCACCTCCTCGGCCAGCCTGACCTCCGTGTCCTTGACCCCGCGATCATAAGAGGTTGCTACTGCTTTCTCGGCCGCCTCCCTAGCCAGACAGGCCTCCCTCTTGACCTTCGCAAGCTCAGCCTTGAGATCTGAAACTGCCTGCTTCTCTGTCACGAGATTTTCCTCGGACTGGCGGAGCTGTAGGCGCAGATCCTCAGCCTGCTTAGTAGCGTTTTTAAGGCCGGCCTCCGCGCTCGCCCGACCCTTCTTTGCCTCCTTTACTTCATGGCTTAGGCCATCTTTTTCCTTCTTGAGGTCGCCAGCAGTCCTCTCGGCAGCACAGCGGGACTGAGCCTTATTATGAAGGTCCTCACATGCCTTTTTGGCCCACTCCTCAGCAACGAAGATTTGCTGAGTGACCTGCACCAGAAAAGTAAAGGCTTAATTAAAGAGAATGATGAATAAATGGATGCGTAACAAGAGAACGAGATAGTAAAAGTTTTCACTTACCATTACCATGTCCCTCTTCAGCGACATGAAGAGTTCTGGTTGCCGAGTATCCCGGAGCCCGTTCATGTCGCGAGGCAAAAGAAGAGGCTGCTGCAGGGCCTCAGCCAAGAATGACGCCTCCCGTCGTTGGGATTCCCACAGGGTTGCATCCCAAGAAATTGGAGCGCCATCCAATTCGAGCCGCGGCGACCATATTCGTTGTTCCCTCCGAATAGCTGCCTCGTCTCGGCTATCAATGGACTTGGTCCTCTTCTCTTTGGGCTCCTTGGTCTCTTTGCCTTTCTTCTGAGGTTTGGTTTTTTCTTGGCCAACCTCACCCTCCTCCAACTCTCCCACAGGCCTTTTTCGCCTTAAATTGGGCATAGGCTGCAGTGCCGCATCCGATGTGGGAGGAGGAGGAGGAGGAGCCTTGGAGGTCGGCTGCTCCTTCGGGACATCCTTGGAGGACTGCCCTTTGTTCCTATTGCCAATGAGACCCCTGAGACCAGATCTTTGTTTCAGGTCCATTCCTTCTTCTTCAAGCTCTTGGCTGGTACCAACTTGTGCGGTTACTAAACCAAGTTCAGGGGCTGCCGAGGCGCGATCTAAGTCTGAATCAGAATCCGAGAGCTCTAATGGCCTGGCCGACACCTCTCCCTCCTCGGCGAAGTGGAACTGGTCTATCTGATCCTCCAAAGACGAGTGCGAGGAGCCAGCTTCTTCTGCTGGGACAACTACTGCGGGAAAGGCACACTAAGCGGGCAGCTGGACGGGAGGTAAATCTCTCGAGGCAAGAAAACCAGGTACGAAGACGTCGATCCGTGCCAATCGCGGACTACCAGCCCTGATTGCTTGGCCGGGCTCCACTAGAGCACGAGTAAGGGGCACGTAGTCCAAAATCAGAGGCGCAGCTCGCAATTGCCCGTCTGCACTCACGTAAATCTCAGACCTTAGAAGGAAATTAAGTGCCTGGACATTGACCAAACTTAGCCGAGGAGTCGTATGCACCTTGTCTGCAAGGTCCAAAGAGAGGGTTATGTTAATCCGAGGAGGCAAACAAGCAAAGTCAGAATCGAAACAATAAAAAAAAAGGGGGGAAAGATCAAAACTAAGATCCTTTCCAAGGGATCTAACTCTATGGTGCCCCACCTAGTTTTCCTGCCTTGACTGGCCAGTGAAGACCGTCGTGCCACTGTCCGGAGACGATCAAAAGGTCGTCCTTCAAGCCTTTGTTGGACTTGGGAAGGCAGGATATCAACCTCACCTCATCGGACCTGGACTTCAAGTAATATGAGTCGCCGAGGCTGTGCAGTTCATATAGATGAACCACGTCATGCCATGTAAGGCCGAGGTTCATCTGACTGTTCAGGACCTCTATGCACCCCAGGATCCGAAACATATTTGCGACGCATTGGTGAGGGGCCAACCTATGACCACGCAAATAATCCCTAGTTATCCTCCCCATAGGGATGGTCATTCCTCCTTCCACAAAGGCTATCACTGGAATGGCAACCTACCCCGTTCTTCTCTTGATTAAAACCTCCTCCAGAGAACAATACTCTAGACCTACCTCCGGCGGAATACGGTATTTGGCCCTGAAGCCTTCCATACCGGCCGGGGAATCTACCAATTTGTCAAGCTTACCCATCCCCTAATCCTAGGTGACGTGAAGACGATTTACTTAAGGAATAACGCCGGAAAAGGCAATGGAAAAAGGAGTGCGCACTTACGGGTGAGGAACTTGCAGGAAATCTTCAAGGGGACGACTGCGAAGGCTTGAACGCTTTGAAAGGGAAAGTGCGGGAGTGCGCAGAGTGCTTGGATGCTTGTCCAAAAATGAGAAGGAAATGCCTTCGAAAATCTTATGTATCCGGGAGAAGCTAGACAGACATACTCCCGCCTAGGGAAACGGAAATGATCCCAACCGTTGATCTAACATCCAGCCATCAGATTTAAAAGATATAAAACCACTAAAAGCAATAATTAGCGCCTCCTGGGTCATTAAACGCCTCCGTCATTAATGAGTCACGTGAGAAGCATACCGCCGCACGGGTGAAGCAGGAATCCACAGTAAATCGTCCTATGAATGTCAAAATCCCGCCTTTCCTCCTCGGACAAGAAAGAAGGAGCCGGAATTTTGAGGGGCTATTGTAGGGGTGAAATTTACAAGTCAACAGTGGGCTTTAGGCCCCGCGCGGAGTCTAGCCATGACAAGAAGGGGAAACGGGGCCAGAAGATTTCCAGCCCAATCCTGTTGGGCCGGACTTATTTAAGGGGCGTCCGAGGAGGAGTGCCTCCTCGGACACACCAAATGGGAGTCCAACATACACCCTGCACACAGTGAGGAACCATCCCAAGCAAGAGGAAAATGTTAGACGTCCAGGAGGCAACCACAGCTGCCGCATTAAATGCAAGAAAGCTACTTTTCCAGCCGCATTAATGTAGAGAAGACAGGTGAATAGTGTTATCTTGGCCAATGCAACTCACGGAAAGATAAGGTGGATATCCGATAGAACAGGCACTCAAGTGAAAGTCCAGATGGTTAACAAGTGTAAGGCCCTTATCAATTTGAGGGTGCTATATAAGAGAAGGAAATCCCCATGAAGTGGGGATCGGAGAATTTAGGAAAAAAAGGAGAGAAAGGTGAAAGAATTCTGTAATCTGTAATCAGAGCAAGAGGTGCACTTATACGTCCCCTCGGATCGATATCCCGTGAACTAGAATGGAATATTCTCACATTCAATATGTTGCATGGCATACATCTAATTGATGTTCACTTTGTCTAGCCCTAGTTCTATAACCCGCTCTCTACAAATTCATTGTCTGGGGACTTTTGAGCCAGAACCACTTACTTGCTGGGCCTGGGCCCCAAAAACCGCCCCTACAAGAACAATTTATCCCTGAAATGAGAAACCTATAAAATTTTCTTCCTATTTTGAGAACATAATTTT
>NC_044909.1:39503248-39576585 GCF_001633185.2 Quercus lobata
TTCGGCCAAGTTGATCTATCTGAGAATCCCTCTGATGACTTAGGTGACCCCAGTTTGACTGAAGCGGATCTCCTATCAGAAGGGACTTTTTCTCAGGTTGAAATGGGTTTTAAAAGGAAACCTCCAACCAACCTGCTCAACCTAATTGAAGGCCATCCGGGGAAGGACGCGCCGGGGAAGCCACAATCCAAGCTTCCTCCTCCTCCACCCAAGCCTCAGCCTGCTCATACCAGGTCATCTTCCACCTAGTCACAGCCATCATCTCCACGGTCTAAACTTCTTCCTCCTCCTCAGTGGCCCGAGCCCGCTGATCCAAAAAGGAAAAGGGCTTCCAAAGGCAAAGAGCCCATGGATGGGGGGAGGTCTCACTCCTTCCAGGAGGAAGATGAAGCCCGACAAGCTTCGAAACAACTAAAAATACGGCACCAGGGCCAAGAAAAAGAAGCCGTCAATCAGTCCGAGCCCCAGACTTGGCCTCCTGCCCCAATGCTTCACGGAGAGCCTTTGATGGACAACGCCTCCCTCAGGGACTTCTGAGGGGGTGAAGGCACCTATGTGGCCGATGCGTTAGAGAGATCCTTGCTACTTCCTGCCGATATGGCCAAGTTGGGGAATTTGAGGAGGCAGGAGATCTTTCTCAGCATCAAAAGGTACTTGGGCATGGTAAGACTTCTAACATTTGTGATTCCATTGATTTTTGTCCCTTGGTCTCAAACTTACCGTGTGCTTGTTTCAATTGACAGGCTGTCCAAGCCACTTATAGATTAGAAGAGGTAGCTAACGAACAGAGCAGGACCCTAGAGCTCGAGCGTGACAAGCACTTGGATGCTACGGGGACCCTTAAAAACTTCAAGGCTGATCTTTTAAAAGCAAGGGAGGATCTGAAGGAGATGACAAGGGCCCAAGATAGCACTGAATCAGACCTAGCTTGCGCTCAAAAACAGGCCGAAAGCCAGACGAGGCGCCTACTCGAGACTGAGGATCAGCTGAAGATTGCCAAGGAGCAAATCGCTGATCTAAAGAAGAAGTTGGCCGAGGCAGAGGAGGCCAAGAACGTCGCGGAGAGGGCCAGGGATGAAGCCTTGAGGGCTAAGGCAGAGGCGGAGTTCGCCAGGACGGAGGCCGAGAGCTCCAAGGAGAAAGCTGAAGAGAAGGCTTATGACTTGAGAGTGGCTGAGACCCAGGCCACTCTCAAGGCTCAAGTACCTGGGGTATGCAGGCTCTATTATTCCCAGGTTTGGAATGAAGCCCTTAAACAAGCTGGGGTTGAGGTGTCATCCGACCTGTGGAAGGTGGAGAATGTATACTACCCTCTTGCCATCCGGGAAAATGCCCCCGCTAGCTCCGAGGCTGAGGTTGCTCTTGAGGAGGCTGAAACTGCTCGGCCTGAAGCTGCTCTGACCATAACCGCTCCTGACGAGCCAGCTAAGGAGAGTGAGCTTTCTAGGGTAACCGAAACAAATGAAGGCTCGAACCCTGAAGTGCCCTAGAAGACTGTAAAGTCTACAGCTGATGCTCAGGCCTTTCATGCCGAGGAGTCAGCTCTCTCAGTTCAGCCCCTTCAGACTATTCCCCCAAATGAGGGCTCCAAGGATCCTCAGCTCTCCAAGGATGGAATCAGGATAAAACTGAAGAAATAGGCCATCTTGGCTAGCTTCTGTTTTTTTTTTTTTTTTTTTTTTTTTTTTTTTTTTGTGAACGTTGGAATCGTTGTAATTAGACCTTTAGATTAAATGTACGAAATTCCTTCTTTTACATTATGTGTTTATTGTTATTATTATTATTATTATTAGTGTGAATCTCCTGTCTCATGAGTTGGTTATCCTAATGGGTAAAAATGGTTATGTACATACCATATTTGAAATTAAACATTTAAATTCTAACTCACCAGCATTAAAGGGACACTTAGTTTGCGTTTGCTCACATTTTTAGGGGGCGGGGGCCGAATATATGATCCGAGGTACCGAGCGTATACTTACGCTATATTCGCAACTTGCATGGATGCTTGATCTTGCTAATTTCTTCAAAGGTTGTGGTCCGAGGATTCGCCCAACATTTGGATTCTACCTGCCACCTAAACTCTTGCTGGAAGTAGTTAGTTTCTCCATAGGTTTGAGTCCGAGGACCATGCAAGGCCTTGGTTTTGTCTAGTATTTAGATCTTTCTTGAAGTAACTAGTTTCCCCATAGGTTTGAGTCCGAGAACCATGCAAGACCTTGGTTTTTTCTAGTATTGAAATTTTTCTGGAAGTAACTAATTTCCCCATAGATTTGAGTCTGAGGACCATGCAAGATCTTTATTCTGTCTAGTACAAAATTTTTCTGGAAGTAACTAGTTTCCCCATAGATTTGAATTTGAGGGTCATGTAAGACCTTGGTTCTGTCTAGTACTAAAAATTTTCTGGAAGTAACTAGTTTCCTCATAGGTTTGAGTCCGAGAACCATGCAAGACCTTGGTTCTGTCTAGTACTAAAATTTTTCTGTAGTTTCCCCATAAGTTTGAGTTCGAGGACCATGCAAGACCTTGGTTCTGTCTAGTACTTAGATGGTTGCCAAAATACAAGACATATAATCATAATAGACTTTAAATTTGAATTAGAGAAATGTTTTTGTTAATAATAATACATTCTCAGGTTATTTACATTCCGTGGACAAGGTACAACTTTTTCATCTAAATCTTCTAAGTAGTATGCACCTATTCTTGCTACTGAAGTAACTCGGTATGGTCCTTCCCAATTAGGTCCCAACTTTCCCCAAAAGGGGTTCTTGGCAGCACCCACAACTTTCCTCAACACTATGTCCCCTGGTGCTAGTGGTCTCAACTTCACATTGGCATTATATTCCTGCTTGAGCTTCTGGAGATAATAAGCCGACTGGATCACTGCCTTTTCTCTTCGTTCATCGATCAGATCTAGGCTCTTCCCTAGTAGTTCATCATTACTGCTTGGAGTGAAGGAGCTCGTCCTCAACGTTGGGAAGCTTGCCTCTAGAGGGATAACAACCTCGGCCCCATAGGTCATGGCAAAAGGTGTCTCCCCTGTTGATCGTCGTGGTGTAATCCGGTAAGTCCATAAGACGTGTGGCAGCTCTTCTACCCATCTTCCCTTGGCGTCATCCAGTCTCTTCTTAAACCTATTGACTATGACCTTGTTGACAGTCTCGGCCTGTCCATTTCCCTGAGGATAAGTTAAGGTTAAGTACTTGTTTGTGATCCCCAGTTCGCAACAGTATCTTGTGAAGGCTTTGCTATCAAATTGGAGTCCATTATCTGAAATGAGGGTACAAAGGACCCCGAATCGTGTAACAATGTTTCTCCAAATGAATTTCTTAGCATCCACATCTCTGATGTTGGCCAATGGCTCAGCTTTGACCCATTTGGTGAAGTAATCTGTGCCGACCAACAAATATCTCTTATTTCCTGCTGCCTTGGGGAAATGGCCTACAATATCCAGGCCCCACTGGGCGAACGACCATGGACTGGATAAAGGGTTGAGGACCCCTTCTGGCTGATGAATATTTGGGGCAAACCTTTAGCACTGGTCACATTTCTTAGCATATTCTAGGGCTTCCTTCTGCATCCCCGGCCACCAATATCCCTGGGTAATGGCTCGGTGTGACAGAGATCTTCCTCCTGTGTGGCTCCCACAGATCCTTTCGTGCAGCTCTTCAGGGTAAATACACAGTAAATATGGCCCAGAATAGGAGCGCTTATACAATTTGTGGTCCTCGAACAACCAGAACCGAGGAGTGTTTCTTCGTATTTTTTCAGCCTCTGACTTCTCCTCAGGCAGGATATCATCTTTAAGGAACCTCACTATAGGGTCCATCCAGCTAGGACCCACTCTAACCTCATGGATATGGACCATGCCTTTTGTAACCTCATTTGCTCTATCCAGATGCTCGACAAGAATAATTCGAGGCAAACCCCCTGCCGAGGAGGTAGCAAGCGTGGCCAATGAATCTGCATAAGTGTTTTCACTTTTGGAGATGTGTGACAGGCTGAAAAGATCGAAGTCTGACTGCAAGCGTTTGACCTGGCTTAAGTACTCTTGCATCCTTGCATCTCTGGCTTCCAACTCTCCCTTTACCTGGCCCACTATTAATCTCAAGTTCGAGAACATCTCTACTGCTTTTCCTCTCATTTTCTGCACCATGTTCATTCCTTGTAACAAGGCCTCATATTCGGCTTCGTTATTCGTGGCCGAGAACCCAAGTCTCGGAGATTTCTCTATGATAGTCTTCTCAGGAAATACTAGGACTAGCCCTACTCCGGACCCCCTTTGATTTGCTGCGCCATCAACGTACACCTTCCAACATAGGGGTCTTGGCATAGAGATCACTCCAAACGATTTTCCATCCATATTGCGCTCCTCTGTTACTATTTCTACTATTGGTTCAGCAAATTCGGCCACCAAGTCAGCTAGGACCTAGCCCTTTATAGAGGTCCGGGGCATGTACTTGATGTCAAAAGCTCCCAGAATTGTGCTCCATATGGCAATCCTTCCAGTGTAATTAGCAGTCCGAAGTACAGACTTCAAAGGTAGTTGGGTTAGAACAACCACTGTGTGGGCTTGGAAATAATGGGGAAGCTTTCGCGTAGCATGAACCACAGCCAGTATGGCTTTCTCCAAGGGTAAGTATCTGACCTCGGCTTCATGCAGCGACTTGCTCACGTAATAGACTAGCTTTTGAAGGCCATTGTCATCCCGTATTAGCACCAAACTCATAGCATGAGAGGTCATAGCAATATATGCGTATAGGACTTCATCGGCCTCAGGACTGGACATGATAGGTAGCCAGGATAGGTATTCCTTGAGTTGCTGGAAGGCAACAATACAATCCTCGGACCACTCAAATCTTTTCCACTTGTTGATCAAGAGATAGAACGGTCTACATCTATCTGCCAACCTGGAAATGAATTGATTCAAGGCCGCGATCATTCCAGTAAGCTTTTGGACCTCCTTAGTGTTTTGCGGTGGTTTTAGATCATTAATAGCCTTGATCTAGTCAGGGTTAACCTCAATTCCCCTATAAGTAACCATGTAGCCTAAAAACTTGCCTAATCCCACACCAAATGAGCATTTAGAAGCATTTAGGCGCAGCTTGTGCTTCCTTAAAACATCAAAGGTGCTGTCGAGATCTCCTAAATGCTCAAACACCACTTTACTCTTCACCACCATATCATCAACATAGATTTCGATGCTCTTACCCAACTGCGGCTCAAACATTCTTGTCATCATCCTTTGATAAGTGGACCCTGTGTTCTTCAGACCGAACGGCATTACCTTGTAGTGGTAGTTCCCAGTAAGTGTCATGAAGGCTGTCTTTTCCTGATCCTCCAGGGCTAGTGGTATTTGATGATAGCCTTGAAAGGCATTTAAGAAGCTCATCCAAGGATGGCCTGCTGTTGCATCTACCAGCTGGTCTATGCGAGGCATGGGGAACAGGTCTTTTAGGCATGCTTTATTTAGGTCTGTGAAGTCTACACAAACCCACCATTTTCCACTTTTCTTCTTGACCACCACGGTGTTGGCCAACTATTTGGGGTAAAAAACCTCTTTGATAGCCCCCGCACGCTTAAACTTCACCACTTCGTCCCTAATCGCATCAGCGTGCTCTCTTGATGGGCGACGGGGTGGCTACTTCTTAGGAGTGATGGACGGGTTGACATTGAGATGGTGACAGATGAAGGTTGGATCAATCTCGGGAGCATCGCAAGCATCCCATGCAAATACGTCAATATTTCTTTTGAAAAACTTAATCAACTCCTCCTTCTCCTGAAGAGGCAGCTGAGCCCCTACCCTAAAGAACTTCTCCGAGTCATCACCAATGACCACCTTCTCTAGATCTTCGCATTTTGCCTCCTCGACAGCTGTATCAAGAGGCGACACCAGGGCCTTTGATTGCTATAAGTTCTTTTCAGCAAAGGCCGAGGACTCCGCATCGAGCCGATGTGAGATGGCAGTCACCACACACTGCCTTGCCGTGGTTTGGCAACCACGGATTTCGAGAACTTGGTCCCCTGACGGGAATTTCACCTTTTAATGCAAGGAGGAGGCAACAGCCCCCAAGGTATAGAGCCAAGGCCTACCGACGATGGCCGTATAGGGGGAGTAAGTGTCCACCACGATAAAGTTCACCTCCACTGTCTCTAGGCCGGTCTGGATGGGTAGCCTAATCATGCCCTTTGGAATAACAAGCTTCCCATCGAAACTCATCAAAGGGGAGTTATAGGGCATCAAATCTTCCAGTTTTAACCTCAGCCCCTTGTAGAGGTTAGGGTACATAACCTCGGCCCCACTGCCACCATCCACCATCACCCTTTTCACGTCGTAGTTCCCGATTCTGAGAGTGATCAATAGCGCATCGTTATGGGGTTGGGTGGTTCCGATCTTGTCTTTTTCTGAAAAACTCAAGGTTGGGCGAAAATTCATTCTAGCCCTCTTCGGCTCTGGTTGGGATTCCTCGGCAGGCCGTTGAGCCACAGAAAACACTCGTGAAGGGCGCATGCCTGTTCTTTCTAGCGCGACCAAGATTATATTGATCGTTCCTAGGGGTGGCCTTAAGGCAGTATCTCTCTGGGGTTCCTAATGGGTCTGGCTTTGATGACCACTGGAATGATGTAGAAGGTGCTTCAACTTTCCTTCTCGGACTAGCTGGTCCAGGTAGTTCCAGAAGTTCTTGCAATTCTCTGTGGTATGTCCGTGGTCCTGGTGGTATTGGCAATAAAAGTTCTGATTACGCCTCGTGGACTCTCCCGCCATCTTATTTGGCCACTTAAAGTATGGCTTGTTCTTGATTTTCTCCAACACTCGATGTACTAGTTCTCGGAATACAATATTGACAGTCTGTGTGTTGGTTACTCCGGATTGCCCTACGAAATCTCTCCTCGGGCAGTTGCTGTTATATCGGTCCGAACTGAAATCCCTCATCTCCTGAGGGATAACTTTTTCTTTTCCCTTACCTTACAGCTGGTCTTCCTCTACTCGTTTATACTTATCAATCCGATCCATTAGTTGGCGCACACTGGTGGCAGGCTTGCCAGTCAGAGACTTCCTCAAGCCGTGCTCGGCTGGGAAACTATTTTTGAAGGTGCTGATGGCGACATCGTCAAAATTGTCGTCTATTTCATTATACATCTCCCAATATCTGTTCGAGTAAGCCTTTAGAGTTTCTTCATCATGTATGGATAACGACAATAAAGCACTCAAGGGCCGAGGAGCTCTGCTGTTTGTAACGAAACGGGAGACAAAAGCTTGGGTTAGCTGCCTATACGAATCTACGGAATTCGTCTTTAAGCCATTGAACCACTTTATCGCCACTGGTCCCAAACTAGATGGGAAAACCTTGCACATCGGCACCTCATTTTTAGAATGGACAGTCATCCTTTGGTTAAACTGGCTCACATGCTCCACGGGGTCTGTTTTGCCGTTATAAATGGCAAAGGTTGACTATTGGAATCGTCGAAGAAGTGTAGCCCCTTCTATACGGCATGTGAAAGGTGATTTGGAGAGTTAATCTAATGCCCTGCTCATGGCATCGTTTCCCAAGCCCCTAGGAGATGGGCTTTTACGTTTACGCCTTCGGTAGTGCTCTTCTTCGTGAAAGAAGGTCTCGCTTGGAGGAGTTCTCGATCTTTACCTATAGTCATCATCGCTTTCATCATCGGAGGGCATGTCAGGGCTAGAATGAGATCACCTTCGTTGTGCATGGCGCAGCTTTCTCTTCAAATTGGCTATCTCTCACTGCATGGCCTGCTTATCATTCTGTCTCTAGGATACATGACTCTTAACTTCTTCTGGTTGCATGGCCCGGTTGTTATTTTGTCTCTGGAGCACGTAACTGCCCACACGAGAATAACTTTTGCTGGTTTGAGTGGTGTGCACACTTCCCTCTCGAAACTTTCTATTATCTTCATTTTGATCATGCTCAGGGTTAGGAAAGTTACCCTGTTGTTGGGATCTAGACTGTTCAGGCTGATGGAAGCCTGCTTGATGAGGGCCTAATCCTACCATGCTTGATTGTTGCCCTTACTAACACACAAGTTCTCCCCACAGACGGCGCCAATTGTAGGGACTGGGTTTGAGCACTTCTTCTATTAGATGAGTGGACTCAGGCCCAACTAGCCCAATACAATAAATTTATAGAGAGTGAGTTTAAGAACTAGGCCTAAGTGAGGGTTACAACAACCAGATATGGTTATCAGTGGGTTGAGTAATAAGGACATGGACCAAAATGTGAAATTCAGTCCTCAGCCCTCATCCGAGGAGCTTGTTGTTCTTTTTATTTCTTCAGTGCTTGGGTACAAAGGTTTCAAAGATGATACAAACTGCTACAATATTCTCCATTTCTAATTCCCGATCCTCTCTCTCTCTCCCCCCCCCCCTCTTATTGGAGGATTTGTCACATTATATATCCCCTTCCAGTTGATCTTAGCCCTTCATCTGTTGATCATGCAAGTTACTACTTGAGTGCTTGTCCTATCAGCCGCCTTCCCAAACCTTCTGTGAGTTGCAGCAACTAAGGCTGCACTGTTCAGGGATCATTTCCTCATTAATGCGGCCAGAACGTTAGTTGTGAGCATTTAATATGGAGGTGATAGTTTCTCCTTGAATTGCTCCTCCACCATGCTCCCATGGCTAACCCACAGTACTTGTCCTTTTTCTTGGGATGCCCTGGGAGGCTACCTTTGATGGCGTGCCGCTCTTCTCTTCTAGGATCTCAGTTGGCCAAGAACAGGATTGTCCTCGGCGATGCTTCTTGGCAATTTGGACTTTCTTCGTCCGTCCTCAGGCATTTCTTCCTCCTCGACGTGGGTCTTGGGCTTAGTATAAGGTGGGCCGGGGTTGCCAAATTCTTTGACCCCACATATACTTATATAAAAATATATTTATATAGACTTAAGATTAAATTGTGTAAATTTGTAAATAGGTCTATATAATATCAAATTATTATTTATATGTTATTAATAATATAAACCTTCTATTTGTAATAAAAATTCATAAATTTGTTAAGGAGTAAAAAATTTTAGTCACAATTTTACCATGTGTTGAAACCCACTTTTGATAATATGGACCTAAAGGGCCAAAAGCAAAAAATCCAAACCAAGAAAAAGACAAAAGAAATTAGAGGATAGAAGCAAATCAATAGGGCCATGCCCCTAAGGCCCAGGAAGTGAATAAGCATGGCCCAAGCAAAGGCCCAAGGAGGAGAAATATCTATTGACCCACTACGGGATATGGGCAACATGGAAGAATCAGCCAAGATGAAATGGCCCTCTCCCAGAAATAAGAATGGGCCTTGAATGGGCAAAAGAAGAAGGAATGAGGCATAAGGCCCAATAGGCAAGCTAGCAAGAATTAATGGAAAACAATAAGGGAGAGACCTGGAAAGGCCCACTGACAGCAAGACAAGGTGAGGCAAGCCCAACAAACTTACACCATTCTCTATAAAGGGGCAAACGCAAATGGAAAGGCAAAATAAAAGGGACCAAAAAAAAATTCAAATAACAGCAACAAAAACCGTGTGGAAAAGGAAGAAAACAAGGCCTGAAGAGAAAAAACAAAAATGCAATGGCTAAAGCACCACCAACCTGTACCTAACCAATGCAAGGAAGGTGGACCCATGGCTGAAGGAATTACAAAGGGTGTAGTTTGGTGGAGGGGGGAAAAACTAGCCCACAGCCAAGCACTTGCATCAAGCGTAAGGGCCCGTAGGATGTCCTACATCCGAAGGGATGAGGGAGGTACGACCGAACTCCGCCCAGCTGTAGGCCAGAACATACTAGTCCGTAGCGCAGCGTCATAAGTGCGTTGCCTCTTCATAAATGAGTTAATGAGTTCAAGCAGCCAGCTTCTTGTATGCAAGGTACCCCCGGGGGTAATCTGCAGTTTTGAAGCAATCAGCCCGCTATTCCTGGCTAGAGGAAGGAATAGAATAAAGGGCTGCCCATATCAAAAGCTCGTTTTATCATCCGTTTTCTCTTTCGCTTCACTATCTCTAATTTCTTGCTTGTTTTCCTACTTTTAATCCCTAAAACCTAAATCTAGACCATTTGGAGCCATTATCACGTATACCCGCGTGTGCATGGCGAAAGGCTTTGTAGGGGTCACCACTCCCCGTCCTAAGCGCCAAAACACGCTCGATGTCAACTCAGCATTGGGAAACAGAGAGCATCCATCGCTGTCACTCCCCTAACACGCACTACGTCGGACCGCCGATTCCCCATAGCTTCGTCGAGCAACCATTGCCTTCTTGTCTTACAAACGAAAATGCTCTTTCTCGGCCATTGGATCAGCAAGGGTGTGATTCAAATGGATCAAGAGAAGATCAGGTCTGTTGTGGACTGGGAAGTGCCGAAGAAGGAGAAAGCAGGCAGCAATTGGTGAAGCCAGATGCTCAAAGCCATTTTAGATACGGCAAGACAGCTCAGGAAGAGTAGAAAGTTGCCACAACCAAGGGGGGGTTGTTTGCTTTATAGGAATAGGAAGCCAAAAAACGTGAGCCTTTTTACAAACTTCTTAAAGGGGGAGAGCGCTGGGGCAGCGTCAAGGAGAACGCCGTGACGCCATCAGTTTGGAGCGCAAGCAAAGCTTGCTGCAAAGGAAAGTATATTTCCTATATCCTACCAGGACCTCTTTTAGGAGGTGCTCTGCTAGGAAAGCATCTTTATCCAAAATAAGTAGTAAATTGGCTAGGGAGCACTTGATGCATGCTAGAGAGGTTAATAGAAAGAGACCCAAGGTTTTACCATTCAAAGGGGAGAGAGAGGTACACAAGAGAACGAAATGGATGAGAGTTGTCATGGGATACATAGTGGAAGAAAGAGAAAACGTTGTACATGCTTAGAGGTAGTGGAGGTTGAACCCCATACAACCAGATAGGTAGTAGGCACCTCTAAAGAGTGATTGCAGGAGACAAAATGGTTGGTGAGCAATGAGGGTAAAAGAGAGAAATCACACAAGCTTGATTAGGTGTATAAATAGGAACAATATCCATAAGAGGAAGGGGGATAGTGACTTAGGCAATCTAAACAAAGAGTTGAAAATGAAAGAAGAGAGAAAAGAGAAAGAGTGAAGTAAGACTTAATAAAATAGAAGGGTGTAAACGGTAAAAATAGCATGCATTAATAGACAAATCTTTTCTTTCTCTCTCGTAACAAACCCACTCTTTGTAATTTCATTGAATGAAAAGTCCAAAATGTACAACTTTATGGCCTAATCCAGTAATAAGATTGAATAAGTTGGGGTTTGGGCTCTCTTATCTTGTGCACATATTGACTCTGAGTAGATCCTACAGAGATAACAAGTCAAGCCCAACTCTCCTACCCACTGTAGAAAGCCTTAGCCCAAAAGCATAAAAGGCCCCTACACTATGTAAGTGTAAGAATTTTTTTTGCATTTAACATTATTTTTGAAATATTTTAGTTAGTTGTCATTTTACAAAATTATGTAGCAAACTAACATCTCGAGACTTTAAAACTCGAGTTCAAAGATGGAATTTGAGTTTTAACTCGAGTTCAAAGGTGGAATTCGAGTTTGTAAAACTCGATTTGTATGTGATGGCAATGTGGAAAAAATCCACATGGAAATCGAGTATTTAAAACTTGATTTCCTGTGTTCACCTGGTACTTTCTTCTTCATTGTTCTTCTTGGTTCTTCTTCCGTGGAATCCTTTCTTCTTTGTGCTTGGGTTCTTCATTGTGTTTTTCCGTGGGTTCTGTGGGCTCTTCATCGTGTTCTTCCATGGTTTCCTTTCTTCATCATGTTCTTTCTTTAATTTCTTTAGATCTTCATCATGTTCTTTCTTCAGATCTTCTATGGGTTCTTCTCTTCGTCTTCAATTTCTTAAGAATCTCAGATCTTCATCGGGTTCTTCAAATTCATCTTCTTCTTCTATGGAACTCAAGTTTTTAAGACTTGATTTCCATGTGGCAAAAATATCTCTATATCTTTTTCTTCACTGAACTCGAGCCTCAAAGACTTGAGATGTTATCCTCCAAACTTCTTCCCACTTCCTGCTAACTAACGATATAGTGTAGCAAACTCATGCTACTCTACAAATTACCTCGTAAGTGTAATCAAGTAACTTGTGAATAAACTCAAGCTTGTTAAACATGTTATGAACTAAGCCTAAACTTGTAATCTTGTTTAGTAATGAGTTCAAGTTTGAGTTGTGTTCAAAATAGAACTAAATAAACAAATCTAAACTTTTAATATTCGACTCAATTTGGCTTTGCTCGGCTCGTTTAAAACCTTGCAAAATGCTCGTGAGACTTTTTTTTGGCAGACTTAAGAGTCTGTTTGGTATCAACTTCAACTTTTAGCTTTTAGTTATGTATAATTTTTTAAAACCTTACTTTTTCTCGCTTTTTATCACTTTTTCAATTTTTTTTCAAGGTATAAATATACTTTAGCACATTTTTAGCAAAAAGCTAAATAAATTGTTCCCAAACAGACACTTAGTAATGTGTGAAACAACCTTTCACCAAACAACAGGAGCTATTGACCAGCTTATTATAGGTTTGTGCTCTACCATGGCATATTTCACCTGCCTCTTGGATGTAGTTGGAAGCCTTGGCTACTGGCCTAGAATGGGCATTGGCCTATTTGGTCTCTAATCATCTTCAACAAATTTTGTATTCAGTGTGAATGTTTTCTAGGCCAACCCGGAAAATTAAGAACCCAAAGCCTAAGGATCCTTCAATTCAAGACACCAGCAGCATCGTGCCACATCACCTCTCCAAAAATGAAGGGTTACGTATCATTAGGGCCAGTGGCCGAAGGCATTTTTGGTGATGAGCAAGGTACCTCAAAGTTGAGTTAAATATACTTCTGGTAACCATTTGCGCCATCCCTGATATTTATTATTGAGCACCTAACCATTTAAACAGATTATCGATAGAATAGCAGTTTCAGAAACACATGGCATCAGCTCCTCCAATGCAGAATTGAGGAGCAAGGTTTGTAAACCAAAGCATGAACGACTTAAACGTCAAACAAAGGAATAGGAAACAAAGCTGGTGTAGTAATCCCTTTGAATACAAAGAAAGAGGACACAAGAGACAACTGTCCAATCAATTAATTGTACAGGGAATGCAACTTAAACTTGCTATGATTTTACAAAATGGGTACAACCATAACTCCCATTTATTAAAATCAAGGAATTCATTCGGGATGAGTGACTTTCAAATGAAAACTGCATGCCCCATTGCCTTATGATAGAACCAACAGAAAAGATCAGTGAGAGAAATAAAATCAGTTTTCCTCAGTTTTTTGGGGAACCTCAGTTTTCGGGGGACCCTTCCACTTGAAGTTTTCTGCATATGTTTTCACCTGCAACCAGAACAGAAAAGGGTTCTACAATAGTTAGGGCTGATATGGATATTTTGAACAAGCAGATGAAACAATATTCTAAGGATGGCTATGATCATGTTATGTTTCTTGGGTCATGTGTCGATACAACAACACAAGACTAGCCACATGCTGACTAAAACCCATCTAAATCGTGAACTTACATGGCCACAATGAATCAATATTCCAGACAGTGGTGCTTAATAACCTAGAAACCTGACCTAAAGGGTCGCGGATGGGTTTGAACAAGTAGAAAGTCAGCTTGGGCCATGGGGGGGCAGTTTTTTGAGGAAATTTAGTATTCAGGCAGGTGTCAAGTGTGAGAAAAACCTACCCAACAAACCCAACCCATCCAAATTTAATACATCTGATTTATTTTTTAAAATTGGCTGCTTCTTATTGGCTCCTTGGATTATATTATCAACTATTGACCAATCACATTTTTCTCCCTTGATTATTCGAAAGAACTCTCTTTCTAAGTTTCATTGCCACCATAGATTATATTATCAACTATTGGCTCCTTCCACCAGCATTGCTGGAACTCATTTCAGCCACCTGAATCCATGTGGCTTCTCATTCAGTGTATCATCATCCTACTCAAAGTGAAGATGAGTGTATCATCCACAAAGAGAAGAGAAATGACTCACCTCTCAAATTTTTTGACAATTCAATAGTTGGGGGAGAGGGGATTTGAACCTTGGATGTCTCTATTGAAAACACCAAGAGGTGCCAACCAATTGAACTACAAGGCTCTTGATGACTTACCACTCAAATTGTCAACGGAAACTTCGGATACCCTCCTGACACCACCCTTGTAATCATCCTACCCAAAGCTACCATGACAATCACAAACAGCAATGGGAAAGTGGAATAGTGGATCCCCCTGCTGGACACCTCTGCTACTAGCAAAAATACCAGTAGGTGTGCCATTCACCAAAATAAAGAATTTTACAGTAGAAATATAGAACTCCACCCACTTCATCCATCTTTCACCAAAACCACACCTTTGAACCACACACAGCAGAAAATCCCAATTGAAATGATCGCAAGTCTTCTCCACATCCAATTTACATGGCACCCCTGGTCTGCTAGATTTTAGACGACTATTCAAACATTCATTCGCTATCAAGACCAAATCAAGAATTTGTCGCCCTTGGATGAAGGCATTCTACATATCAGACACTATCTCCTCTAATACCCCTTTCAATCGGTTTGCTAAAACCTTTGCCAAATATTTTTTGATGACATGGAACCTTACCAAGGAAAGGTCCTTTGGACCCACCCTTGGGGGGTAAACTCAAGATACATGACTCCGCCTGCCAGAAGTGTGTATCAGGTAATCCATGGAAACTCCTCGTGGGGATTTGAATCTAGGATGTCAAAAGCTTATCCCAAGCCTCCCACCATTAGGCACCTTTGCCAAAATTTTATATATACTACTCACAAGGCTAATTGGCCTAAAATCCTTTACTTCAATAGCACCCATTTCCTTTGGAATTAAAGTCACAAATGTTAAGGTAGCATTCAAACTTTTTTCAAAAAGCACTTATCATAAAATTCAGAGAAGAACATTATAGTGTTATTACCACAAACTAGCAAGACTGGAAGAAGGCAATAGTAAACCCATCTGGACCCAATTCTTTTCTTTTAATTATTATAAGTAACACATAAACACCCAATGCATCTTGAACCCAAGACCTCAACCTAATCATTCCATTTTCCAAAAAAAATCAAGCATGTTCCCTATTCTTATGGCCAGCCAAAAAGTGTTATCTCAATGTCAAATCTAACAACTATTGTTGAGTCCCCCAGTCCAACAATAACCCTAAAGATATAAATTCAGCTATTTGTAGGATCATGAAAATAGCTAAAACTGTCAAAAGGAAAGTGGAAGAATCTCAAACCTTCAACAATGGTGTGTGGCGTTTCTTAACCTGCAGATGAATTCAAGAACTGTTGTCAATAGGATAAATGGGAACAAAAACTTGAGGTCAAAGAAAAAACATATGCATTCATCAAAGAACTATCAATGGGAGTTTTCAACCAATAATTTAAACAATTTGAAAGCAAAGTAGCGACAGTGAAACTACAAGCATTTTACGACACAGAAATTAAACTGAAAAATAAAAATTCAGAACATATTGACACAAAAATTTAAAGTTTCAAAAAAAGAAAAGGTAATAGAACATAATGCCATCAAATTTAAAGTTCCCAAACTGTAGAAAAGCATTATACAAGACAAGCAGACAGCAGATACAAAGCTAATAACAACACAAAATTGAGACAAGGGAACAACAAAAGGCAGATTCACAACTCATATTTCATGTCCAATAACAATCATACATTGACCAGAACCCTCACAAACTTAAAGATGTGAACTACTGAACTTGCTTGTGCTAAAACACGCACCTAAACAACACAAAACAAGAAAAACTAATGTATAAGCATGTGCAATTGCAACAATAGTTTAAAGCATACAAGAAAAAAATAGAATAATTTGGTTGTTTCGTCAAAATAGTGAATAGGGGGCTAAAACTCATTTCTGAAAATGGGAGGAGGTTCCTGACATTCTCCCAAACCTTGAGGGAGGATAGTGTAATTTACCTAAAATAAAAATTATAAAAAAAATCCCTTGCAGTAGAAAATATTTAAAAAGGGAAATAACACATACCACATAATCCCAACCATGCCTTTCTGCAAATGACTTTGCAGCTTCTTCACTATCAAAACTCAATGCAGCATCACCAACATTGGCATATGGGTCCCCAGTGGATGTCCAGCCCATCAATGGATTTTCCCACCTACAAACATATTAGTAGGAACATTAATCACACGATAAAGGTGATAAAATAATTATTCCAGTAATATTGAGCACTAAAATTCGTATATAAGGACTTGATTGCATGCTCCTTGCAAAACATTTGAGGGCAGAAAACATTGTAACATGTGTTACCCATAAACCTGTGCTTGACTGTTAGTTTCCTGAATGTATAAAGGATGTTCATTCCCCTTTGGTCCAAATTCAAGAAAGACATTGTACAGTAAAAGTGAAGCATTTTAGCTTTCTTGGTTATTCTAGTAATTCATTAAATTGCAAATAATTTAAGGAAGTATTCACAAAATAGAGAATAATCATTGACAATAAATCACTTGAATAAACTTGGGGATTTCACTTTTAATCATCAAATAGTTTAGTATAAATTTGAAAATTTCAGGAAAAGATTAATTTATAGTCTTATATAAATAGTTTAATATAGTTTAGCGATTATGCATATATCAGTAATATAGTCTCAGCACATGTAAGTGTCATTTCTAATAGATCGTTGAGGCTGCTCAGTGGAAAGCCTAGTACATAAGATTGCACGAAACAAACACTATTTACCTACCTACACATTACAAATCGAATTAGAACACATTCCTACCACAAAAAATCATTGACTTGAAAGAGAATTCAAATTTCTAGACAAAAATGACAACCCTTTATACAGATAAAAAGAACATACTTCTGTGTTGACATAAAATTGATCTTCCACCTTCCAACTTTTCCCGATCCTTGTTGAGTCGCAGTTCTAGCAGGTGCGTAAATGACAACCTACAATGCACTTCAAATTATTGAAGAAAAAAAAGTACTTTTGAAAGAAAACCTTAACCTATCAGTACTAAACCGCATTTCCAATCCGCCTAAATATAAACATTTCCAGCTCCCCTCAATTCCCAAAACACTAGCAAGTAAAATACCCAGCTCACAACTATCAAATTATCCACACACAAACACACACACACGCAAAACCCAGCTCAATTTTCATGTTTGAAATTGGAAAGGCCCAAGTCTACTTAGCAAAAATTCAATCTCAGCAAGAAAAAAAATATACCCAAATCCCAAGAAGTCAAATTTTTCATTTCATATATTAAAAATGAAAACTTGAAAGAATATGATTCATTAGAAACTGGGTCAAAAAAGATGAATCAAATTGAAGCCTATAGAAAAAAAAAAGGTGTACCCTGCGACGAAGGTGTTCATCGGGGATTCCGGAGACGACGCCGATCTCGCTAGGCTTTCTCTCGACCAGTGCGTCGGCGGAGAATGGTCTGGACCACTGGACTAGCGTGGTTCGGAGACCACGACCATGGCTCCAGATACTACGTTGCAGAGAGCTCGCCATCAATCTATGCTATGAGTAGTTGCGTACAACAGCACCGTGAGTGCCCACAGTTTTTTGCTTTCACATAAAATAAAAACTGGAACTGAAAGTAAAGCAATAGTAATGCTAGTAAGTAAAACTACCACCAAGCACTGTGTGAGTGTTAACACTATAGTATACTTAGGCATATTTGCGGGTTGGCCCCTATTTTGTTATTTATACATGAAATATGCCCCTAGCCCTCATTTTTTAATAATAACACTTATTTTTTAGAATCACTTTTTCTAATAGATACCATAGGAGTATAATGTGCATTATTGATTGGATGATTTTGCGATTATGTATGAATTTATGAATGAAACTTTTAATTTTTGAGAGTTTATAAATTCTTAGTTTTTTTTTTTAAGATTTTTTTTAGATTATAATTCTAAAAAATATCTAAATTCTCATGAAAATACAAGACCTCTAACTTCAGGTTCAAGTGAAAAACATAAAGTCTAGCATAAATTTAATTGTGATATTTCCAATGATGCGGAATACTAAATTTCAAAATATCACTCTAGGAAAATAAATTATCCATAAGTTCATCTTTGAACAAATTATGTTTATGTTATATCAATGTATAATGGCGTGTGAATATATTCTCTTATTCATCCCCTTCTCCTATATATGTGTGTGTGTGTTTCTCAAATTTTTTTAAAAAAAAATGTATAATGGTTTATCATTTATTTATTTTTAATTATTGTCAAATTTTTAATTCTATATCTATTAAATGAATAAAATTGTTTTGAATAATTAAATTTTATACTTTTATCATGATTTTTAAATTTGGAATGGTCAGATAACTAAAAAATGATCTGATTCTCAGTTTTTACCGACAATTTTTAATATTGAATCACCAATTTTATGGTTTTTATTAGACCAATTGAAGGTTTGATTTCTAATTGAACCAGCCAATCCAATTCGGTTTCTAAAATCATGACTTTTATATATTTTTTTTACCTAAAGTATGTCATACTTCCAAAATTTATATATATCCTAGTCGTAATAATAATGTTAATTCAATATTAATTCTTATGACTTTAAAAATTTTAAGAGGTTAATTTTTTAGATTTAAAATATCATTCCCTCATTTGTTTGATAGATTCAATGTTATAACAAAAGATAGAAAATTTGAATTTTAAACATCTCAGTTCAAAATGCTAAAAAGTATTAGTTCAACTACAAGACTATTGGCTCATACCCTAATTGAGTCATCAATGTTTGTTTGGTATCATTTGATTTTTTTTTTTTTTTTTTTCCTTACTATTGCTGCATTTTTGTTGTGTATCCTAGCTCATGGGCGGAAAAAATTAATAAAAATAAAAATAATAATATTTGCTAAGGGTGCGAGTGCATATTATCGTATGCAACCAACATTGAATTTGATTTAGAAAACTTTAAAGTCAAATTCATAATTTCAGAAAACATAGTGGTCGCAGGTTTCATAACCCATAAGTCATAATAAGAGCAACAGAAGCTGTTGTTTTTCTCGGACAAGATAAAAGAAAAAAGATCAAAATTTTCACACTCTTAGAATTATATATGCAGGTCTCACTCGCATGTTTTCGTCAATTGTTCTAACAAAATTTGGCATAAACCAAACTGATTTCCACGTTAACCATCTCTCATCTCTGCGGCAATTCCTTTGATCCGGTACACCTCTGCCTCCAAATCTTCTTCTCTATGTTTTTATTTTTTATTTTTTTTAATATATATATATATATATATTTTTAATAATCTTTTTTCTTGTCAGTCTGTTCTTACCAAAAACTTCGGAGCTAGAATTGAATAACATTGTCTCTGAATCTTTTCCGTTTCATTCTCTTTACAAAAGTTTTTGTTTTGTTTGGTTTGGTTTGTTTTTAACGTTAATCAAATTATGCTGATATTGTTTTTCATCAGATTTAGCTCATTAGCAAATGGATGGATTTTTGTGCTTTCTTATGTTTTCATTTATATGCAGTAGGATCTAGCATTGCGTCTTAAGTATGAGTTTTGCCTAGGAGCTGGGTTTGAAACAAAATCTTTTATCATCTTTGAGAATAATTTGAAGTTATATTTGTGGCTGAAATTTTATTTATTTTTTAATTTTTTGTCTGCATCCAGATTGAATTTATGTTTGCCAGCTATAATTCCACACTAAAAAGTGGTACATAATTTTTATTTGTATATGGCTGTGAGTATGGGTAGCTTGTGTGAAGAGGTGAAGTTTAATTGTGGTTTTGCTTGATTAATAGTTAAGCCACACCTAACTACTAAGGTATCAGATCGAGGTCTATAATGCTTGATTACTTTGTTGTAAATTGGTTTTTTTTTTTTTTCACATTACATTGATACTTTGACACATTGCTGGCAATACAAGTACAAGCTTGCGCTTCTATAAAATTTGTGTCATACTGATGATATTGGTATTGTCACAGCCTAAACCCGATACCCGGATTTGTGACCATGTCCGGCATGTTAATATCAAGCTTGCCTCCCCGAATGTATATATTATCATTCTATTTTTTCATCTTGGTGATAGGGGTCCTTGAAGGTTTACATGTACATTCCAAAACAGCATGTTTTGTTCAAGATTTCTTTGTTGGTTATCTTTGCTGCAGTATATATGTGTTTAATTTCTATCCGGTGTCTGATTATCTGTATATGGGTGTATGTCCTGATAGGCAGCAGCATCGATTGTACAGATTTTGTTCAAAGAGCTCTGGACACCCACGTTAGCAAAAAAAAGATGGGTGCTCCTAAGCAAAAGTGGACAGCAGAAGAGGAAGCAGCCCTTAAAGCTGGAGTCTTAAAACATGGAGCAGGCAAATGGCGCACAATACTTACTGACCCAGAGTTCAGTGGCATCTTACATCTACGTTCAAATGTGGATCTTAAGGTATCTATTTTATACTTTCAGCTGGAACTGTCAACCATTACTGAAGAAAGTGTAATTACTCATTCAGCTTTGAAGATCTAGAATTTGATCTTATGGATAGTGCGTCTGTTTATCACATTTGGGAAACTAAAATCTCCATGCTTAACTCACTTTTCAATTTCAAATGATGTGTGGTGGTGTATTAATTTGAGTATTATATATGGACAGGATAAATGGAGAAATATAAATGTGACGGCAATATGGGGGTCCCGTCAGAAGGCCAAACTTGCACTTAAAAGAGATCTACCTACCCCTAAACTTGATGATAACCCTATTTCTCTAATCACTGTACCTCAGAGTGATGCAGAAATTGTTGATGCTAAGCCTCTTGTGCTTTCGAGAGGAACATTGCAGACTGCTGATTCAAAGGAACCATTTGCAAGGTTACATCTCTTGCAATTTTGTCATCTATAAAACGTAGATACTTCTGATGACGACATGTACTTTAAGTAGTTTTCATTCTTAACTTATCTGATCTAGATTTCATATAGTAGTTAATCCATTCAGAAACTTATTATATTGCTATAATTTAGAAGAATCTATTAAATTCTAGTATTACTTTTCTTTTAAGAAATTATGGGAAAGAGTTTATCAGATAATTAAAAATCATGCAATCTGTATGTTCATGGCATGGGGTCTTACTAAAGTGTAGCCAAGTGGTGGTGGAATATTTTATTTCAATAATACTTCCAGTTAGTGGGAATGAATAATTGGAGAGTACATCTGTTCCATGAAAGAATAATCACAATATCCTGCAAGATCTCTTAGTTGGGATGTTTTTGTTGTTCTAGTATAGTATAAAAATATGCATAAACTTTAATGATCAAGGAAAACTCTAACTTTTCCTCTACTCCTACATTTTAGTTCACATGAAATTTTCGGCCATTCATTATATTACTGAATTGCAATGTAAATTTAATTTCACAGCTGAAAGAAGTCACTGGAACAACATTGTTAATTCCTTTTTAAATTCTAAAGTATCATCTTTTATAAATATTTATTTAAGTTTCTAATGGTTGTACCACTGGGAAAAAACAGCTCATTTTTTCTAATAGACTTTTTTTTTTCATTTCACTTCATTCAGTGAGAGTCTTTTATAAACTATGTGCTAAAATTGCTTGACTCACCCCATCTAAGTTGCACATATTGTACCATGCTTGGAAAACTTACTCAAAGTGAAGACATGTCTCTTGGTTGATAAATCTCTTTAGGCTATTTTTGTGGCTTCAATATTTGGCAAATGGCACATCAGTCATGATCAATGTTACAATATATAACAGCTAAAAGATGGTGGTTTTATAACTTACAAACCTACTGTCCACTTTTTTCTTTTCTTTTTTTTCTTTTTTTTTTTTGGGGGGGGGGGGGGGGGGTGGTGTGTGGGGGAGATCCTCCAAAGATCAGGTGGGGGTCTCCAGATGTCATAGGCCATAAAAAACTTGTAATGGGAGCCAGGTTATCCTATTTTTCTTAACATTGTTATTTATTTCTTCTGCTGGACCCTCCTTTGCATGGTTGTAGGTTGGATAAGCTTATATTAGAGGCTATTACCAATCTGAAGGAGCCAAGGGGTTCTGACAGGGCTGCAATTGCTTTGTACATAGAGGTAATCTCACTTGTGTATCTTTAAGCTATGACTTCGTAAACCTATCATGCTTGCAGAAACAAATACTAAATGGTCAAACTTCAGAACATCTAGTGCTTGTAATGCTTTTAAGTTGTAAAGACCTTCTATTCCAATTCTTCCTTGAGCAAATTTCCTTTTCTACCTTCTCTTAGTTTCTAATAAATTGGTGTTCATACAGATACAAGGTTATTTCAAATGTATTCCTTTTTATCATGATTCTTTTAACTGTACAGAAACACTATTGTGATTTCTGCAGCTCTTTATGCAGTTACTCTTTTTTTTTTTTTTTTTTTTTAATAAGTAGCAATTTAATCGTTTCTTCAATTACATTAATCAATGACTGATGTGGATTTTGTTCTTAGATCCAAGACTGCAGTACTATTGAGTATTTTTCTGTCAATCACAATTCACAACTAGTGGGTATCCAGCAGCCTTTGATAATATAACTATTATTTTCGGGCTGCTCATAAATTATCTGCCACTAGGCCCACTACTAAAACGCTCATCAAATTTTTTGTAATATTTTCTCAGTTTTGAAAAAAAATGCATCAGAGAATCTCTCCCAACTTAAGATGTACTAGTGCATGTTCAGTTCAGGATTTTTAGAAACATTGGCAATGCTTGTGCTTGATTCTAAACATTTTAGTTTTCTTTTCTTTTTTTTCTTGTAGGAGCGGTACTGGGCACCACCAAACCTCAAAAAACTATTGTCGACAAAGTTAAAGCATATGTCAGCAAATGGAAGATTAATTAAGGTACTCAATCAATCAAAATATTGGTGTAGAGAGGGAAAGACATTAACATTTGTCTGTGGAAACTAATAAGTCAATGAAGCTATTTGACTGAAAAATTGTTCCTGCATTCCTGAAAACCATTTGACACATATCCTATTTCAAGGTCATATAAAAATATATCTAATATGACAAAAACTTGTGCTTGATAATACATTTTAATTGTAGAAAGGATTATGTTGTCCTATTGGTTGTTAGTTGATTACATGAAATTAGAATTTGTGATATGCATATGTAGGTCTGTTTGTGATGAGAGTTAAATACTATTTGAGTAATAAGTTTGTAAGTCATGGACATATGGTTTTTCAGGAAAATAAATGGTATCATCTTGACTTAGAATTGGATACTTTTTATGGTGGTTGCATTGACAGATAAAACATAAGTACAGGATTGCATCAAGTTCGACATTTTCTGAAAAAAGAAGAAGCTCTTCCTTGTTAGTTGTGGAGGAAAGGCAGAAGGATTCTTCAAGAGCAGAAAAGAGAGAGATCAACATTCTTACTAAAACCCAAGTTGACACAGAGCTGTCAAAGATGAAGGGCATGACTGCACAAGAGGCTGCTGCAGCTGCTGCACGAGCAGTTGCAGAAGCAGAAGCTGCTATTGCTGAGGCTGAAAAGGCTGCAAGGGAGGCAGAGGCAGCAGAAGCAGAAGCAGAAGCAGCACAAGTTTTTGCCAAAGCAGCAATGAAGGCATTGAAATGTGGAACACTCCGTGCTTGGTAAATTTTTCTTTTATGTTTTGCCCTTCAACTATTCCAGCATCCTGAGTCTAGAGATTTTATGGTTAGGAATCTAGGATGCGGCATCACATCCTGTCAAAAAGCTAAGCTTGGGAAATTATGTTATTTTTTCCTCTATATATAACTTGGGACTTCCTCTTTAGTTAAGCTCTCAGAGCTTGGCTGGATGTCTTTATTATTTCATTACATCACAAAAAATACTTATCTAATCCTTTGCATATGCAATGTTTCACTGGTCTCATAATGACATTTTATTCCACTTTTTCCAAGGGGATATGCCACCAACATTCTGTTGTTTGTTAATAAACTGATGCCAATCCGATCCATACTTTTCAAAGCTGTACTTGTTTCTTTCTTCTTCTTTTTTTGTGTTGTTTTTTGACATCACACTATTTTGTCCACTACAACGTGAAATTTTTGCATATTCCCATGTGAATCACCCAGAAATCCAGGATGTGTGACTTTGGATGTTATGCTACGGTGGAAAGGTTCTTGTCATCCTAGTGCTGCAATATTCATAACCTGAATATAATTTTAATCCTGTTAGTGTCCTTTATAGTTCTTAATCCTAGTGGTATCTTTGCTAATTTTGCAGATGATGTGAACTTCACATATGGGTATCCAGTTCTTCGAAGGTGAATCGTGCATTGGGCTTCAGGATCATACTGGTGCAGCTCTGAATTCTGCCAATATGTCTATAACTGTATATATGGCTTAGGTTTGTAAATTTGATAAATGGGATATTGATATTTGAGTTGTGTTTGCTTTTTTGCGGTCATTTCGCTAGGAGCTTATAGATTTTCCTACTTCTAGAACTAAAGGATGAAGAGTAATTCTACTAAAAGAAATAGATATAGGGGCTTCGGGGGCCAAGATACATATGTAATTCATATGTTGTGGTGACAGTCACTTATCAAAAAAAAAATATGTTGTGGTGACAGTCATTTGAGCCAATGGAAGAGTAAATGAAAATATGAACTTTCTTAAGATTTGTGTTTCAGAAGCTGTGTTCACGGCTCACTAAAAACAAGCCTATGTTTATTAACTACTGTGCTTGGCATGGTTGTCAAAATTGCGATCCGAATCATAGAATCTCACAATTTTACGATCCTACCTCACCAAAACGTTTAGAATCGCACTAGGATTGTAAAAATGGTAGGATTGTACGTAGGATCGTATGAGATCCTACCGATCCTATCAAAAACATAATTTTTTTTTTATGGGATAATTTTTTTGTTTTGATGAAGGTTTAAGGGTTTTTATTTTTTCATGTTGTGATGATATGACTTTTTATTTTTTATTTTATAAAATTATGTCAACTTAAACAAATGTTTTCTAGTTTCTAGATTCACTTGTAATCAAAATGAAAGAATGCTTCATCATTTCTAAATGAAGAATTTGACGTTGGCTTTACTGCCTTTTAAGCTATAATATTATTAAATTTGTTTGATCAATATATTAATTTGTGTTCTAATACTACTAAAATATTTTTTTATATATAATTTTATCAATCATGCTTGTATTTATATATTGATTGATTGATTGATTTTTTTGAGCATATTCTTTAATTGTTGCTGAGTGGTATAACTTGAATAGTTTAGTGTGAAATTATATCTTGATGTCTTTTACAACTCTAGTATACAAATATATAATGTCTACATATATGATGAAATGGATGATGATGATTAGGAATTTAAGACGGTGGTTATAAGAACCTTAGAATGAGAATAATTAAATGTTTACTTCACCTTAATATTCATCTTGCTTTTAGATTTCATATTGTAGTTAGCTAGTTTCCAGTTGCTAACTTATTTTGGATTTCAAACTTGGAACTTAGAACTTAGAAAATATTTTTCATATGTTTTGATAAATATTTTGGTATTTGGTTACTAATTAAACATTTATTGAACTTTTTAGATACATTGAGTCAAAACTTAAATATATTTGTTTATTTAGTATAGACTAAGCGATGAATGATATGCAAATTAAATCATATGATGCAAATCTAAGTTTTTTTATGAATGAATTTATAATTTACGTGATTATTCAACATACAAAACCATTATTAATGTGTTTTTTTGCTTTAAATCTGAAAATATGTAGGATCTTACGATTCACGACCTGATCCTATGATCTACGATCCCACCTACCTTTAACGATCCTACATGGGATCTCGATTTTGACAACCTTGATGCTTGGCACAATAACATTTATGTTTTCTTTTCACCCACACCAATTTACGTGTGCATTTGGTTTCCTTCTCATGAATTTTGTGCATTGCATGAAGAGAATATATATATATATATATATAAGTAGGGTTTCAAAAAGCTAGAAGCTATGGTTGTATCAAGTGGTTATCTTGATTCAACTAACTGTCAAAAAAGAGGAGGAGGAGTAGAAAGAGTGGCTATCTTGATTCTTTAAAAAATAAAAATTTAGGCTATCTTTTCTTTTACGCCAAGTGATTACATTCTTTGTTATAATTTGGGAGTTTTTTTTTTTTTTTTTTTTTTTTTTCGCCAAGTGATTACATTCTTTGTTATAATTTGGGAGTTTTTTTTTTTTTTTTTTTTTTTTTAGAGTTTCAACGTATGGCGTCTGCTCCTGATGATAGCTCTTTATCATCAGACCAAGACACCAATCAATTTTTGGTGTAGGCGAGGATTGAACCTCAAATCTCTTATTTAATCATCAGAGACTTTACCAATTGAGCTAACTGGAACCCACCAACAATGAAGAAAATTTTAAAAAGCTTCAATTAAAATCATGTACTTTTTGAATAGCTCCAATTTGCATCTTCAATGATTCACTATTAACTAAAAGTAGCAGAAATTTACATAAGTTTTGGCTAAAACCTAGCTATCTAAAGATTATAAATACAAAACATCCTTCTATGTGATATTATAAGACGTGTGTACACTACAAAAGAATTGTGCAATTATATAATAGTAACTAATTTGTTTATTATCACCAAAACATTCACAATAAAATTACATATTATATGCCTGTTTAAATTAAATCAAATATTATATAATAAAAGCATTTCACATGTGATTATGTGCACGAGAGATGAATGGTGACTTTATTTTATTGAAATAAAATGAGAGAATTTATTTTATTAAAATAAAATGAGATCATAACCTGCTAATGCTTTTTTGTAGAGGAAAAAATATGTTTTAAAAATATTATGAATTGACATAGTAACATCTAAAAAATCTTTTTTTTTTTTTAAAGAAAATTATAGATTTTTTAGAAATGTGCCTTTCCAGATTAAGAGCCGTGATCTTTCCACTAAAACTCTTCATTGTCTATAGATTAAGGACATGAAAACGAATGCCAGTTCAATTTCTCTCATCATTCTAGTTAGATACACAATTTCTTAAGAAAACTCTAAACAAGAAAATTCAAAATTGTTGTCAACAATTTGATAACTTTGTTCTATCGTGAAGGTGAATTGTTTTGTAGGCCAACAACAAACCATTTCAACCGGGGACAATAATCACTTTAAAAGTAATGTTCCAAACATGTCTCCTATCCTCAATTCCCCACCCTCTCTTCCCTCAAAGACAAAAGACAATTGTAAGAGAGAATGAGGGGTGAGTGACGATTTCCATTTTTTGTGTGCTAACGATAAATGGTTAAACTTAGGGGTGTTCACCAAACCGCAAAAACCGCACCAAAATCACCCGCAAAATGACATAACCGCACCGCACTACAAGTAACAGTGCACTGTACCACATGGTACAGTGCAGTTTGTGGTTTTATAATAAGAAAACCAAACAAACCGCACTGTTTCTATATATTAATATATTTATTTATTTTTAATATTAAATATATTATTAATAGCATAATAGCTCCAGTTTTCCCAACAAAAAAAAAAAAAGTTTGATAACCCTTGCAAGTATTGACTAGGAAAGTCAGCCCAAAATAAAGAAAAACTAACTCAATAATTTAAAATTTGGCCCAAAACAAAGGTAAAAATTAGTTTTGGACTGGGTAGGAAAAGCCCAAAATTTGAAAAATATATTGATTTCAAACCATATCTTATACATAATACCGCACATGTAATCACAAAAAAAAAGTGCGATACAATTATGGTTTTGGCTATACTTTAAACCGCACTGCACCGCATCGCACATGTGACTGCAAAAAAAATGTGCAGTGAAATTATGGTTTTAGTTAAACCACACCGCAAAGTGTGATGCTAAAAGTGGCTCAAAACCGCACCACACTGCGAATACCCCTAGTTTAACTCCGTACTCCAAGTCTCTGATCCAACCCCGACATTTTGAGTCCTTTCCATTTTGTTGATTTCATGATTAGAATAAATTTTACAAATTTAGAAATGTACATATTTTCACATCATTTATAATTTACATTCTACTGTCTAGAAAATAAAACTTAAACCATGAAATAGAGAAAATTGACAAGATTTGAAATGGAGAAAATCCTAGTCTAGAATTTCTTCGCCACGTTGAAAGTTGGGACATTTAGTTTATAGCCTTCTATTTAATCTTTTATTTGCATAGCCTTTTATGTGCTCACTCTTCTCCTTGTTGATCAGAGTATAATACAAAAACGTGTACAGCAAATGAAATCTGTTGGGAATAATATAAGGAGTAATTAAGAAAGAACAAAATGAACTCAACAAACAAATAGAAAATTAGATAACTTAGAGGTACAAAATTGTTATCCTTAAACAATATTTGCCCCCACATTATTGTTGCTAAAGAGTTATCACCAAATTTGTCCCCAAAATATAACTAAGTTTGTCAGGTTCTACAAATAGCAACTTTAAAAAAAACCCCACATAATTTCTTGTGTTTCTTAGAAATTATTTGAGAGAGAAAAATAAAAATTAGTTATCAAGGAACATGAACTACTATATATACCCAAAGTGTTATTACCTTTCAATAGACACCAATGGAGAGTTACAAAGTTTCATAAAACTTCCACGAGGTATAAAAACCTTTTAAGTTCAGTACAGTGACCAAAACTTTTTGCAGAAAACTGTTATTCACGCTTTTCGATTGATTGAGAGGAATCGAATAGGAATCGAGAGTCTTATAGGAATCGAGAGTCTTTCGATCAATCGAACAAGAACTGAAAAGGAATCGAGAGAGGCAGAAAGTCCAGTACCAATTCCTTCATCAATTTGATCAATCAAGTAGAATTTCGATTGATCGAAAGTTCTGAACTTTAATTTTTACTTCATCATTTTATGCAAATGATATACTCTCCAAACTTATAAATCATTCTTACATCTTATCCTTTTATATTCCTATACTATATATACAACAAAAACAAGTACCAAATTGGTACTATTAGATACAAGATACACTACCGAAAAAATAAAATCTTAACTAGGAAAAAGATTATACAATGGAAGAATAAACCTTAATCAGATTATAATTTCTGCAATTTCTGCATTACTAAGAATACTGTTTCGGACAACACGAACACAAATTTGAACAGAAACATTTCTCATTAGTAAAACTGGGATCACAAACTCACCCAGATTCGGCTTTCAAGCCCCCCAATAACATAAACCCCCACTTTCAAAAACAAAAAATCTCAGAATTTCTCATTTCTCATTAATCTAGAACAACCATTATTCTACATTTAAACATTAAAAAAAACAAAAATCAATCTTTATTCCAATACCACAGTGGCACCCAATTCCTTGAGCTTAGCGAGAATGGGTTCGGCCTCTTCTTTGGTGAGACTTTTCTTCAACACCACAGGGACTTTCTCGACCAATTCCTTGGCCTCCTTCAACCCCAAATCCGTGAACGTCCTCACCTCCTTTATGATTTTGATCTTCGCCGCCGCGTCGTACTTCTCCAGCTTCAAATCGAAGGCGCTCTTCTCGGCGGCCTTGGCCTCCTCGCCCGACCCGGCTCCGGATCCGGAAGCCGCGGATGGGCCGAGCCCGGAGATTGCTGGGCCGTACTTGTTGAGGCCCATCTTGTGCCTCCAGAGGACGGAGTAGTCGTAGCGTTCGAGCTTGGTGAGGTCTCGGATCTCGTCGGCGATTCGCTCGAGCTTCTGGGTGCGAGTCTCGGTGGCGGTGCACAGAGTGCGAGCGAGTGGTTTGCCAGTGAGAGTGAAGAGACTGGTTAGGGACTTGGTGGGGATTCTCATGGTTATGGTTATGGTAATGGAGGACTTTTTTGTTTTTAATAAGAATAGGGTTTTTTGAGGGGTTAAAAAAAAGATTAAAGAGGTTGCTCTTGATTCTCTGTGTTCTTGTTCATTGAGCTCTAAACTAATACAAGCATTGTGGACAAATGAAAGGAAAATTGGGGTTTTGGGACTGTGGATGAGAAAGATGAGGGCAACTTAGGAATTTCATTTACAAGTCAATAAAACTCGCCCAAACGATGTCGTTTTTTTTTTTTTTTCTAAATAATAATCTGGGTAAGTAACCTTATTCAACTTAATTTAAAAAAGAAATTATAAAGGTATCGTTTTTAAAAAAAAAAAAAAAACTAATTATTAGTACTTATTTGGAAGAGTTTATTTTCATTAGTTTATTGGACTTGAAAATTAAGTTGGACAAAAATACAAATGAAATTAGAAAAAATAAATATTGAAAAAGTTGTGCATAAATTAAATAAGCAGGATAAATAAATAAAAAAGTTCTAGCAATTGAAAACTTTAGCATGAAAATTTAAACTAGAGAAATTTTTATATTCCAAAAGTTCCATTTGGAATCCATTTGGAGTGGAAGTTTCATTGCATGCGAGAAAGAGAAAACTTTTACATAATTGAATAGCCCACGCCAAAAAATAAAAAACCATTCTTTTTTTCTCTTCCTTTTCTTTTCTTAATTTTCTCTTGTAGAAACTGCTCCAAACAGAGTCATGGTTAAAAATATACACACAAAAAATCTGAAATTTTTGAGTTAAATTAAGCTACAGCTTTCTACTACTTTACAAGCCATAAGAGCTGGCCAGAAACCATTAGCATAGATGGTGGCTTCTAAATTTTACTTAATAAAAGTATATACAAACATATGAACACAAAATCGACTGAATTGACCTATAACAATGTAACAATAGCTCCTTTAAAGAGATATGGCTGAAAAATGATGCACCTTGCCCTCATTTCTGACCAAGCTGAAGGGGGAACAATATCCCATCTTTCTTCCTGCTTTCCTTCCAAGCTTCCAGTATTTCATGAGCCGTGGGCACGTTAGATTCGTGAGATTCATCTCCAATTGCTAGTGCGTCAAGTTCCAACTCATCAATATCATCTGAGTTTTCATTAAACAAATAAGTTGCAAGCTTGTTCGCCAGTTGTTCAGTACCAGTTGCTACCTCATCAGCAAAACCATCTCCTCTGATGCAAAGGTTTGTTTCTCCATCTGTGCCGCAATCTTGATTTGGTGACAAAGTGAGTGTCTCTGAATCAGCATCAACCTCTTTGTTGGTGCTAGTATGATTAACAGGTAGCGTGTCTAATGTGCAATCACTATCTTTGACTAGAGGGTCCTCACCAGGGTTAAGGTTTTCATGCATCATTCTTACAGAATAGTTTGGGGTATTTGCTCCAATATTTTTATCAATTCCTCCATTACTGCCATCCAAGGATGATTTCTCCGAGGCTTCATTGCTCAATGCAATGGAACTTGAGAAGTCTCTCGATGTGGCAGAACCACAGAGAGAGTGCAATGATCTTAACAAGTTTAAGAAAGTGGCCTCTGATGCTACCTCACAATTACCAAGAGCGTCCAACAGTTTCACTAAACTACCCTCACTAATCCTGTGTCTATTTTTTTCAAAAAGGTCTGTCCACTGCCCTTCACTGACTTGAAATGGGGCATAAGCCATGGCGTTGACCAGGGTGGCAGCTTTCTCATAATTATGTTGAGCTGTAGCTTGAACTATCATTTCATTGAAGAACAAAGGAGGAGGAACTTCTCCAGCTTCCAAAATAGTCTCAAACGCATGCTCAAGTAGATACCACTGCAGTGTGAAGATAGATGCTGAATTATTTGATTATCCACCCATAACTGAGCTCATACAATAAAAGCATATAACTAATAACATTAAAAAGAAGAAAAATTAGTTATTATAGTAGGACAAGTGACAACTATCTAGGTGATTTGAGTTTTATCAAGAACTAAGAGTTCTAATACAATGCAACGTGGTCCAACAGTTTAACACCTTCAGCAATTTAAAGAAGAAAAAAGAAGGATTGAACAAAAAAAGAATTTTAAATACATGTACCTTCCCAGCTCTTGATGCTTCCACTAGTAGTGATGCATGTTTACTTAAATCCAGCTGGTACCCAGAGAAAGTCATCTCCCTGTACACATACTCAAAGTATTCCCATTGCAATGCACTAGCTGATGCCACAAGCATTGAGCTATATGTGTACTTATCCGGGATAAGCGCAGTTTCAACACCATTTAGGGAAGTGCAAGAATCAGACTTAGCTCTCTTAACATCTTCAAACAACTCTTTTGCTTTAGAAAACATATCACTCCGACCATAAACTTTTAGCATGGAATTTATGGTCCCTATGTTAGGTGCACAATGGTCTTTCATGTGTTCAAATATAGAGATGCAATCAGCAATATGCCCACCATCCATTGAAGACATTATCATGCCAGTGAAGGTAAACTCTAATGGTTTAGTAAGAGAGAGTTTTTTCATCTTATCAACCTGCATGCATTTTTCAACAAAGAATGAACTCTCTGGTCTATCAAAACATAGAAGAAAATCACTATTTGATCCTAGAAGCAGAGATGCCAAGAAATTCAGCTTTTGAGAAATACTGCAACATTTATCAAGATCCAGCATAACTAAGAAACATCTAACCATCAACGTATGTCATCCATCAGACACAGGTAGTGGTTTTCATGTGATTATAGGTGCTCTTTTCTTGATCATATGTGGTATTTGCCAATATTTTGGTCATTTGACAAAGGAGCATTACATTTTGTAGACGTGGTTCAGTTATTCCTATTTGCCTCTATCTATTGGTGGGGAGGTATATGAAGGAACGAAAGAGAGGATTGAGGAATGAAAGCTCGAAGACAAAGAGAACCAGGCTTTTCCACAGAATTACTGCAGCTTATATTTATAAAAAATTATTAAAAAAAAAAATTACTGCAGCTTTTGCATTCCCTTTGATTATCATATACAAAAAAGTCTCTTCCACCGTCCAACCAAATCTCTCTTTATCATACTATTACAAGATCTTTAAATAACAAGTCTCCCAAATGAGTTTTTAAATGCATTGATCTATTACATGCTTCCCATATCCAATGCCAAACATAAAGAACCTGTAAGTTTTTTAAGAAGGTAAAAATTGCTTTTCGTATCTTCTCATAAGAAGTGTGACTAATTATAGTATTTATTACTATAATTGTGGTGTAAAGTGCTAGAGCTTTCATCGTAATTTCCTTTCATTGTAATTTGCAAAAGGATGAGTAATATGAAAAATTTCTCCTTTTCCCAATCTCATAGCAAATTAACAAGGGAAGAAGAAAATTATTTCGAAAGGAGATTCTAGTGAAAACACTAATCAAAATGTGGCGCACAAACTTCAAAGGAACATGTGAAGATTGATATATAAATATGAATTAATATAAAAATGTTATAGCAATAAACCAACTCTACCAAATGCATGGGAACACAATTTAAATAAATGCTCCCTTGATTCTACCTTATCTTACACAAATAGTCTTCAAATTGATCATGGTAGAAATCAAATAAAGAAGAAAAAGTCAGGCTAATTTAAACTATGCAAAATTATAGTCAAATAAGTTATATCTATAGACAGATAAGATATTATTTAAACAGAACAAATTACATCCAGTCACCACAGATCCAAAAGTCCACATACACAGACACTAACCTCTACCAAAGCGTCCTGCCACCTCCCATTGTTGCAAAGGCAGCAAGCTAGCTCATAATATACACTGGCTACTCCAACCACTCCCCTTTGTTCCATACCCCTGACTGCCTCCACTGCTTCATCTACTTTACCTTCCTCCCAAAAAGCTCTAACAAGAACTGGAAGTCAGACATCAAAGATGCATTAGCCACCACACAACAAAACCAATCACAGAAAAGGGACAGCTAAAATCACCTTTGTAAGTAAGCGCTTTTGAAGCTTCCCCACTTTTCTTCATCTTTCTGAAGTATTCATGGACAAGGTCATACTTTCCAGATTGCAGCATTACCTTTCAATAAGCAGCTCCTGTAAGACTTGAATACAAATATGAATTGAGGATAAACAACATCTGGCATGTGAATTACTTTTTCCTAGTTAGACAACTTGGAACACAAACCCTAGCTTCTGATTATGTTTATGGAAATAATAAAACACCAATTCATCATACACTGATGAATGGTATTTTGACTACTCAGCTAAAAACATATCTCACAACTGCACAGGTGCAATAGCATTATTACATTACAAATCAATACCCACTAGATTTTTTTTATTTTTTTGACAAGTAACACCCAGCAGATCTATTATAATACGTAACAGATCAATTCATATATCATACTAACACATTTCCATCACCCAACTTAAATCCAAATACTAAATTGTATTTTGACTACTCAGCCAAAAACATAAATAAGTAAAGGGTTTGTTTTTTTCTTTCATTAGTAAGTTACACATGGACCCGATTGGTCTTGAACTCACAACCTCACCCCCCCCCCCTTGCTCTTACAAGGGAAGGAGGTGAGATTTGAGCTAGAGTTTATTGGCGAGGGTTTGACATCACTTACTAGCACCACATCTGACAAAAGCTTATAGCAACAAGAAAATGTTCAAATATAAGACACTTATGATGTTTATTTTTCTTCTTATGCTTTCCACCTCAAAGACAATATCGTATTGCTCTAGTAACTTAGGCAGTTAGGTTCCCAACCAACAAAGACCAAGATTGATGTATTCTATGCTAATGGATGCCATGATTCATAATTACCTCCATTGCAAGTCCATAGGTTGCTCCATCAGGCTTAAGACCACTCTTTCTCAACTGCTCAAAAACCCAAGACACACCCTTCCACTGGTGCGATGAAACACAGGCATTCAAGACCTAGGAATCAAATCAGAAAAGATCGAGTTATGTTATCATTAATGTATGTCAGGAATATTGAGCCATCTAAATAATTATGCCCTCTTACTGAATTATATATAACAACATCAGGTTCAAGTATTGGGTCCCAGTTCCTCCGTGCATTTTTTATTTTTTTAGAAGGTTTCTGTCTCATGCATTCGATAATGCTAATCAGCTCTTTCACAAGACCAGCTTGACCAAGTGTCACAGATATGCTGTGGTATGCAGCCATATCAGGATATAAATGGCAATCTCCCTGAATCACTTTAAGAGTAAGAATTCATCAAGTAACATGATATAAATATTCAAAAAGAAAAGTCCATGTACAAACATAACAAATTTAGTTGACTATTACACGCATGAGCTTGAAAACGCGAAGAGCTTCTTGGGGCCTCCTTGCCTTCCCAAGAACTGCCAAGAGTTTCGTGTAAACAAACCTACAAAAAGAGTCAAATTCCTTCATAGGATGAAAACTTAAGAGCTAAACTAATTGGTCCTCAACAATTCAAACAGTTATAATTCTTCATACATGAGAGCATTAAAAGTTAAAACCCAACACAAATTACCTGCTCTTATAACGTTTATTTTCCTTATCATTGTACACCCATTCCACAGCAGACAAAGCTTGCTTCCATTGTCCCTTATTCCCGAGACCTCCAACAATCTTAAGCAACTGTTTCTCAGTGAACTGCAATCCCGATTGCTTCATCATCCTCGTAAACTTCCAGTCCCTCATAGTAATCTCCCTAGCACTTAGCCTACACCACAAACCCTCATTACCCTCATAGACCAAAACAAAAGAGCAAAATACACTTCTGGTCCCTAAACTTTAGCCATTGTGCAATTTTAGTCCCTAAAGTTTAAAGTTGTTATATTAAATGATTCAATTTACCATTTCCCAACAGTTTATCATGGTATCAAAGCAAAAGTTGTTATCAGTAATTTATCAAAAGTATTCGCTTTTAGTCCCTAACAAACTTAAAAGTGATCATCTTTGGCCAAAAATAAATAAAAAATAAACAAAACCCCAATTGCAAAAACTTCCATACCAACAATTTATACCAAAAACAAAGATTGAAACACAAACCTTTCAACAAGAAACCGAATGACCTCGGCCTCATTGCGCTGCCGCTTTGCTGGGTCCCACACTCTGTTTTCACCATCCAACCACTCTTCTTTGATTAGAATATCATCATCCAAAACCCAATGTAACTCATCGAGCCTTCGCTCCTCAAAC
The DNA here is from genome assembly GCF_001633185.2 of Quercus lobata. Classification (NCBI taxonomy): domain Eukaryota; kingdom Viridiplantae; phylum Streptophyta; class Magnoliopsida; order Fagales; family Fagaceae; genus Quercus; species Quercus lobata. The sequence goes on from NC_044909.1 coordinate 39,539,190, forward strand.
ATTTCTCTCAATTCACGCAGCTTCTCCTTCTTGAGCTTCCCTCCACTGTACTCAGTACTCTCACTGGCAACCTCTCTGAGCCCAACTCTGTCCAGCCTCTCCCATGGCTTCCCCACCATCAAAGCCCCGGAGCTCTCACGTGTCTCTGCCTTTATCGCCTTGGTGAACTCCTTGTACTCGTGTTTGATAGTTTGGAAGTGGGTTTCTTCTTCCAGGGCCTGCTTTTCTGACTCGGAGAGTGGTGAGGTCTGGGATTGTTTGGAGAGGCGGTTCAATTTGCGGTTGTGTTTTTGGATTTGTTTCTTGCGGAGGAGGTGAACGATTTTGGGAGTTGGGTGGACGCCCTGCTGGATGAGCTTGCGTTTGATTTTGTCGGTGTCTGGTTCGAATTTGGGAGAGGGAAGTGAAGGGGGGCCTTGTACAGCTTCCATGGTGGAAGTGGTAGTGAGACTGTAAGAGTGTCTCTGATAAAAGATAAGAGAATTGCGGGATGTATTTGTAAAGGCCTTGCTTTTTAAGAGGCATTGTTGAAAATTTGGATGATTTTTTTTTTTTAAGTGAAAAATAAAAGCAGTAATAAGATTTATTAGCGTTAGTCCAAAAATCCTTTAATAGTATGATTCAAAAAAAAAAAAAAAAGTACAATATGTTAAATTTTCTAAATTAAATTATTTATAATTATTGTTTGAATAATTCTCAAAAAACAAAATATTTGTTATTTGAAAATTTTTAAATTTTTTTTTTTTAAGGAAACATAATGTATTTTATATCAAATTATTATATAAAATGAGATATTTTGTAAATAATGTGATGTGCAGTTAGAATTTATTTTTATCACTCTTTACAGACGATTTATTATTTATACATCTTAAATAGCCTAAAGAATAAGTAAATTCATCATTTATATTACAAAAAAAATACAAAACTTTAATAATATAAGAAAATTGTAATTCTATCATGAATCTACTACTTTACTTTAATGATATGACATAATATTCAACAATGCAACTCCTAATTCTACAAAAACCTTTCCTCCCAAAATATTACGAAAGTTGACAAAAATTAACCAAAGTGGACCAAATGGATTGAACAGAACCAAAATGGATGAATCAGACAAAAAATAGACCAAAATGAAATAAATAGACTTAAGTGGATTGAAATAAACTGAGTAGACATAATGGATCTAATTTGTACGAAATAGACCAAGATGGACCAAATTTTCCTAATGGGCCACACTGGACTAAAGGGGGCCAAAATAAATTGAAATGTTATGCTGATGTGGCTCAATTTGAGCGTAGTAGCTATAAATACTACGTTTCAGTTTTGGATATTATATAGATGGATTTTAGCATGTATTTGTAAAGGCCTTGCTTTTTAGAAAATCGGGGCTGTTTGGTAGGGTGTTTAAAGTAACAGTTTTTAGTGCTTAAACAACATTACACGTATTTCTACACTTTTTCACCCACATATATTTTCAAAAAATACAAATAACGTTACTAGAACAATATTACCAAACGGCCCCTTGAGTTATAAGAAAGCTATTTTACTAGATAACTTTTTATAAGAACCTATTTGGCATAATAGGTTTTTTTTTTTTTTTTAAGTATTATTTGGCACAAATGGCCTAATATCAGCTCAAAGATTGAGTGGTAGACCCAACAGACTTAAAGAGAATGTGCTATAAATTTGAAAGTCTCAAGAAAAACAAAAAGGTTCAAATGGATTTTTCTTAATATAAATTTCACAATTACTTATTTTACAAAAAGGTTCAAAGGGATTTTAAAATTTTTTTTAATTTGATAAATAAATAGGGGACAAGTGTTCTTGAAAAACTACTGTTCAGGTATCACTCCCTCGTTAATGCAGCTAGAGAGTTAACTGCAGAGTATTCAATGCGGTGGTAGCAGCTTTCCCTTAGATATTTCCCACCTCCCAATTGTCCAGTACATTCATAAAGTATATCGTTATCACTAGAATTTCCCAGAAGGTCACCCTCGATGACAAGACACTCTTTCTGACTTCTGTTTCGTTTAGCTGAGGAGATACTCCTCCTCGGCTTACCTTCCCCATCATTCTCACTCGTAGCTTGCTTATGGGGTCCTGAGTCTTACACACTCATACTGTTTATCTATTCTCAGACTACAAAGTATCCTTGGACAAGGCTCAAGACCCAACATATGTTCTTAAGCACCCTATCCCTACAATAGCCCCTCAAAACCTCGGTTTTCTCCCTTCTTTTCAAGGAGAAAAAATGGGTTTTTGACTTTAGATAATTTATTCCACACTTTTCTCTAATTTCCACATGTGAGAATGTCGCTTCGTGTGTCCCATAACTGTTCCTGACGCTTCGAAGCCCACAATGTCTTATTAATTGCTCCAGATGGCGTTCTGTTTCCTGCATCCTACGGTGGGATGTTGATCCTACGACTGGCATTTCTCCTTGAATTTTGAGCGATATAACTCCCACTTAACTCCGCCTCCTATATAAGGCGCCTAGTGGGTTTACTTTTTTCTTTATTTTACAAATTTGTAAACTCTTAAAACCTCTTAAACTCTCAAGCTCTCAAGATTTCCCAAATCTCCTAACTCTCAAGAAGCTTCTGAAGTGTCAACTGTTTTCATTTTCGTAAGTCTCTACATCCTTAACTTCTTTTCTTCTCAGCCAACCTCCTCGGCCTTCTAATCTTCCATTCCTTTTCAAAAACATTTCCCTTACTTCCCCTTAATTTGCTTAGATGGGTAGATTCAAGCACCTCGTAGATTCTCTCGTCGGTATAGAGGGCTTTAGGGCCAAATATCACATTCCACAGGGGGTTGCCCTGCGGTATTGTGCTCCACAGGTAATAAATATTTTGTTATTCATACTTCCTTCTTTATCATTTTATTTTATGAGCCTAACTACAATGCTTAGCATACTTAATTTTTAATGAACATATTTTAAAGAAAGAAAACAAATAAAAAAAATAACAAAATAACAAAAGACATATGTCATTGAAGTTTCTATTAGATAAAATTATAAATCCAGAAGATTTAAACCACTAATATATTAGTGTTTTCTAGGTAAGAAATAAAATACAATACATCACTATTTTTACTTTTTAAGTATGACTAACACATAAAACTCAAAATACACGAAGAAAATTTTGGAACATTAAAATTTAGTGAGGCATTTTAAATATTGCGCAATGAAATATTCTATGAATCATAAGATTTTGTTAGAGTTTAACTGAGAAATTAACAGCAGAAAGTATATACTTGTCTACAAAATATAAAGGTGGAAATTATTTAACTTTATTGTTGGGGGATAAAACTACCCCAAACATAAAGGAGGAAATTACTTTTTTCCATAATTATTTTTTGTTGGTAAAACCATGTGTTTTTTACTTTTAAAAAAAAAAGTTTTAAAAAGAAAAAGTCAACTCAATAAAACTGTATGTAAAACTATGAATTTTGACTCAATAAATTGGCTAAAAAAAAAGTTAGGAACATAATAAATGTCACAATATTTTCTCAATACATTTATTTTAGCTATGGTGGGCCCTGGTATGATATTTTATAATTTTATTTTAAAGTAATACTACATCCACAACATATTTACAACAAATCCTAGGTGGTAAATTTTCATTGGATTTTAATTGGGACAAACACTTTAAACTATGCATTAAAAAAATAAATAAATAAATAAATAAACCTACAGGAGAAATTTGTGTGTGAAACAGTGAATTTATGCTTACCAAATTTGACTAAATCAAAAAAGAAGTTTAGGAACATACCAAAATGTCACAATATTTTCACAATACCTTTATTTTCGATCGTGATAAGTTTCGATTTGATATATTATTATTTATTTTTTAGAAATGTTATTTCCATAATATTTTCGTAACAAATTTTGAATGACAAGTTGTTACTGATTTTAAAATGGACCCACAACTGCTATCACTTTTTTATCCATCAATAATAACTTACCTATGATTTGTTGTGAAATTAATATTAAAATGTTGTGGACTTAGCATTTTTTGATGGATAAAGTTTAGCTACAAAATTAGTTGTAGCCTTAGGGTACAAACTTACTTAATATCTTTTTATTGGATGTGAATTTTGACAAATCCACCATTGGATTACATCTTCTTCTTATATCCTCCATACTTGCAAAATTTCAAGAAAATTAAAAATCAATAGCTATGTCATCAATAATTTTTTTTAATTGCAAGTTTTTGTAATTTAAAATTATGTACAAAATATAAGCTTATAGCTATGTCATGTAGATTATATAAGCTTACACAAAAAAGCCCCACAAATAAATGATAAACACTATTCTAGTGCAAAAATTCAACTCAATAATGGTGTTTAAATTATACTGTATTTATTCTATTTTCTCTTTTACAAATGAATATTCTGTTATGCATATCTTTAATGTGTTAGTATAGTACCTAAATATGGTTTTTGAATTACAAAACAGGTTAATAAAAAAATATTATTTAAAAAATTATTTATTTATTTATAAATTAAAATACATTTTTTTAATAAAAAAATAACCTATTGCAACGAGATTTTCAAAATAAATCGTTGCAATATATGGAATTTTGCAACGAAAATCTAGTGTTACATAAACCTATTGCTTTTTTTTAATAAAAAAATAACCTATTGCAACGAGATTTTCAAAGTAAATCGTTGCAATATATGGAATTTATTGCAATGAAAATCTAGTGTTGCATAAACCTATTACCTCGAAGTTTATTACAACGGCTTGCATCAACTTGTTTGTCGTTGCAATAACACCTATTACAACGACATTAGTTGTTATTGCAACGACTTTTTTCGTTGTATTAAGTCTTTTTTCTTGTAGTGTACCTAAGGGTTTTGGTTTTCATTTCAACTTGAGGGAGCTTTGATGAAAAAAAATATGGAAGAAATGAGGCTAATGAGTGTCTTCCAAGTAAATTTATAATAAAAAATAAACCCACACATTCAATGTACGTTAGAATCGGTGTAGGATCGTAGGATCATACAATGATCCCAAACCAATCTCGCTAGCCCAACGATTCTAGAACGATCCTAGTCTTTTTGGTGAAGTGGAATCGTACAATCCTAGTGAAATGAAAACCTGAATCAAGACAGACGCAAGAGGCCTATACAACAACACGACAACCACCAACAACAAAATAATCAAAAAATAGCCTAATTTAAATTGTAATTAGAATTTAAGACTCTAATCCAAACACATCAAACAAGCAAAGCAATTATATGAAAAGTAAAGCAATTATATGAAAAACAGAGAGTGGAATGAATCTAAACCCTAAACCCTAGCAATTTTAACTATTGCATCTCTACTATCACATATGCCTTTAAACTAAGAAAAGCCAGAGGTCTCCCCTATAAACTAAGAAAAGCGAAGGAATAGTAAGAAATGGAAGTTAAACTTACTTAATGGAACCAAATTTTGTGATCTTGCCAATAGGAATGCTTCCATCAACATTTGGATCATTTCCTCCTTCTCTAGGTGTTCAACGGACTCTGCCATTTCCTCCTCCTCCTTTAGGTGGACGAGGTTTTTCTATGCTTCCCAATCACAGTAATAATACATTTTATGCTCCTCCAAACAACTAGAGCAGACATGGATCTAAAATAGAACAATTTAAATTAAAACAATTCAAAGAGAAAAATTGAGAGAGAGAGAGAGAGAGAGAGGAGCTTGAGCTTGAGTTGGAGTCGTTTCGAAGTGGTTCTGAAGTTCTGAGGTTTTTTTTCAAATGTAAATAGTTTGGCTTGGCGCTAAAATGCGATAGTCGGTTACGATTTTTTTATAGAATTTTTTAGATTTTTTTATTTTAAAAAAAGGTAAATTCTAATAAATCACTGAGTTAGACATCGTTAGCCCTTTTTTCTCTCTCCTTTCTGTTCTCACGTTAGAGACTCAAAATAATCAAAAAAAAAAAAATTCTCTTATACAAAACCAAACGAACCCATCAATGCACAAACAAAATAAAACCAACATAGAATTCCTAAAGAAAAAGAAAAACATAGAATTTTGAGTTGTACATCCCATATTACAACACCATTAAAAAGACCTTATTAGACCCATTTTGAGACAAACCCCAAATCAAAAAATACCCACAGATTCGCAAATGACTTAGTAAAAGTATAATACAAATAGAAAAAGGCAAATTAAAAAAATAAATAAAACATAGAATAGAAGTAGTAAAATATAATTAAAAAAAAAGTGTAGATTTCTAAAATAATTTTTTTTTAAAAAAGCATAGATTCCTAACTAAAAAATATAGACTTGTTATCAAATATATATATATATATATATAGTTAGTAAAAATATAATACAAATTAAAAAAAAAAAAAGCAAATTAGAAAAAACAAACAATAGAATTAGTACATATATAATAAAAAAATGTATAAATTTCTAAAATAAATTTAAAAAACTAAAAAATATATATTTATTTATATGTATATATATAGTTAGTAAAAATATAATACAAATTAAAAAAAAAAAAAAAGAATAGAGTTACAAATATAATAAAAAGGTATAAATTTCTAAAATAAATTAAAAAAAAAAACATAAAAAATTTTAGCATCTAAAACCCAAAAAACCAACTCTATCAAAACTTGCATATGCTAAAAAATTTGAAATTTTGCTACAGTGCGCTCTCATTTTTGAGAGTGCACTGTAGTAAGATGTTATCATTTTTTTTTATTAATTTCTTTCTTTCTCTCTTCCGTGCTTGTCTCCTTCTCAAGTCTCTTCTCTCTCCTCTCTCGCTTCTCCTCTATCACACCATCTCACCCAAGCTTCATCCTCTCCATCTCACCATCTCAGCCAACTCTCACCATCTTCTTCCTAAAAAGCTCACAAAAAACACCCAAACATCCCAACAAATTACCCAAAAACTCTACAACAAAAACCTCATAGACACCATCAAATTGCCCTTTGTAAATCATACTTGAAACCCAGAAAAAACTCCAATGCAATCACATAGAAACCCAACCAAAAAACCAGAAAATCAGCACAGAAAAATACCCAAAACCTCACTGAAAATACCCTGAAAATACAACCAAAAAAAAAAAACATTGAAAAATAGCTTCCAAAACCCAGAAAATCAATCCTAAAACTTCCTCTGTACACACCACCAAAAATAGTCCCAAAACCCAGCAACAAACCACTGAAAAACCCTCAAAATATCCTTGCAAATCCACTACTGAGATTGTGTGTGGTGGTTTGTGTTGGCATTGGCTAGGTTCCGTGGTGGAACAGGGAGGCTTTGCCTCGTTTGGATCGAAATCTAGGCTCTAATCGGGTTTGAATTCGGAGATAAAGCAGAGAATGAAGTTGTTGAGTGCCGTGGTTAGAGGTGATGAGCTTGAAAAGCTCAGGCCCTGGAGATTTTGATAGCAGAATATTAGAGAGAGGGAGAAGCTTCTAGACCGAGTTGAGAAAGATGGAGAGACAATGGGAGAAAGAGACAGAGGGAGAGTGAGAAATAATTAAAAAAATGAATAAAAATATTAAAGAAAGAATATTTAAATGAAGTTGTAAAAAAAAAAAAAAAATAGAACGTTTGATGTTTGGTATATTGTAAAATAAGGTGTTAAAATTGTAAAAGTAGTGTTTTAAGATTGTAAATGCTAAAAAATTTAGAAGTCTTGATACGAATGCTCTTAGAAAGCTATGCTTTTTTTTTTTTTAAATCTATTTTAGAAATCCATAACTTTTTTTTTAATAACAAATCTATTTTTTTTAGTTAGAAAGCTATGATTTTTTTTTAAATTTATTTTAGAAATTTATACTTTTTTGTATTATATTTGTACTAATTCTTTTTTTTTAATTTTTATTATATATATAATAAAAATTTAAAAAAGCAAATTAAAAAGAAATACAAAGAATGGAATTAGTACAAATATAATTAAAAAAATATAGATTTCTAAAAAGAAAAAATTAGAAAGAATAGACAAGACAAAATAAGCGAGAATGGTACTGAGGAAAAGCCCCTGAGGCTTTCCCGATATTTTGTTGTAAACCCTAATACACCGACCAAAAAACCCAAAGATCTTAGCAAATGCAAAGGTCTGGAACTGTTTGGTAGGGTGTTTTGAGCAACAGTTTTCAGTGTTTAAACAACATTATGTGTATTTCTACCACTTTTTCACCCACACGTATTTCCAACAAATAACGTTACTAGAACAACATTACCAAATAGCCTTCGAGTTATAAGAAAGTTATTTTACTAGATAACTTTTTATAAGAACCTATTTGGTATAATAGTTTTTTTTTTTTTTTTTTAAGTATTATTTAGCAAAAATGGCCTAATATCAGTTCAAAGATTGAGTGGTAGACCCAACAGACTTAAAGAGAATGTGCTATAAATTTGAAAGTCTCAAGAAAAACAAAAAGGTTCAAAGGGATTTTGCTTTTTTTTTTTTAATATAAATTTCACAATTACTTAACTCTTTAGAAAATTATAAAGCTTTTAAACGCGATTTAAGACTCAAATCTATTGTTATAAAGTCATGGAGCGATAGAGATCATAATTAATAATATTCAAGATAGCACTGAATATGTATGTGTTTTATTTGGTTAAAAATTTTTAAAATTATTTTTAGAAAATGGTATAAAAAATGAAATGAAAAGGAAAATAACCTAAATAGACACATGTAACTAATTAAGATATTATTCAATGAAAATAAAATCTAGAATAAAAGAATGGCTATATATGTTAAGTCATCTCTTTTATTATATTTCAATTTTCATACTTTAAAATGATTTTATTTTGATTTAATTAAAATATAATATACATACAAGAATGTTACGTATGATAAGAAAATTTAATCATTCAAATTATAGGAAATCTCAATATATCAAAAAAATAATAATTATAAAGTACAATAAAAAAAATGAAAATAGTGATATTTAATGTAATAATAAAACATGTTGTAGGGTCTCAATTTGGAGTCCAAGCCCAAAATGTATGGAGTCTTGGTCCAATGAGCTCGATACAATGAATTTGTAGAGAATGGGCCAAAGAACTAGGTCCTAGTGAATTGGACAACGGCTAGTATTGGACTAAGTGACAGTCAAACGCAAATAAGAGATGTTGATATCAATGAACTTTTAGTCCGAGGAGGCCACAATTATCGTATATTGATCATAGTGGGATACTAAGATAGTTTAGATTGCTACAGTGTTCTCTCTTTCTATTTTCCGATCACCTCCCCATGAAAAGTCTTCTACCTTATATATCTTCTTTGGTGTCATCTTTACCCTCCACTTGTTGATTATCTGAACCCTCACTTGAGTATTTGTCCCATCAGCCACTTTTCCTAGCGCTCTATGAGTTGTGATAGCCAAGGTAGCACTGTTCAGAGGTCTTCTCCATATAAATGCAGCCAGTAAATTAACTGTTGTGCATTTAATGCGGTGATGTCAGCTTTCTCTTACATATTTTTAGGTTCTCTTCCTTCTCTCATGTCCATGAAGCACGTCTCTATCATTGAACCTTCTCAGTAGGCCACTTTAGTTGTTGGGTTATATATTTTGAACCATATTCACTAAGGCTGTGTTTGGTTCGCGTAAAATCATTTCTGGAAAATATGCTATTTTCCGGAAATGCTATTTTCCGGAAAGGAAAACGTTTTCATGTGTTTGGCTGTCACAAAATTCATTTTACGGAAAATTAATTTTGGTGTTTGGTTCGTTTAATCAGTTTACCAAAAATACATCAAATCCGGCGAAACGCTCGTTCGACGAGCGGCGCTCGTCGATCGACGAGCGCGCTCGTCCATCGCGATCGTCGATCGACGAGCGCCGCTCGTCCATCGCGATCATCGATCGACGATCGCGATCTACGAACGCGCTCGTCGATCGCGCTCGTCGATCGACGAGAGACGAGCGCGCTCGTCGATCGCGATCGTCGATCGACGAGAGACGAGCGCGCTCGTTTGTGCTTGTCGATCGCGATCGTCGATCGCGTTGCTCGATCGACGATCGCGATCGTCCACCGCGCCGCTCGTCGGCGCGGTGCGATCGTCGGACGAGCGGCGCGATCGTCCCTCTCTCTCTCTGATCTGGGCTCTCTCTTCTCTCTCTCTCTCTCTCTTTTTCCGGAAATGAAATGAAGTGAAAATGAAGGCAGATTCTAATTTCCGTGGTCAAGGCTTCAAATTTCAGTCAACAGGAAAAGGATTTCCGGAAAATAATATTTTCCGTCACAGCCAAACGCTCCATTTTCCGGAAATTGATTTCCGAAAATCGTTTGAAGTCGATTCAAACGCACCCTAAGTCCGAGGAGTATGTACTCCTCGGATAGCCACTCATTTGCTCTCCACTTATAGGTCTTGGTCTGAGAATGTCTCATCATTAATAGTTTCTCTTCGGACCTGCTTATCCCCTCAGATAAAGCCCAAGGCCTAATATGCGATCTTGGGCCTTTATCCCTACACATGTAATTAAAAATATTGATTTTGATAATTTTATTGTTGAATATAATGACATTCACATACCTTAACAAAATGAACAATTATACTATCGATAAAATATTATGATTCAGTTAAGTTGAAATATTTTTGTACAAATATAATACAAAAAATGTCAACTACATGATTTATAATTTTAACTATAAAAAATGCATATATATTTTTTAGAATATTATTGTTTCATATTCTAAACATAAGTATTTTTTTTTTTTTTTTAAATGTATGTACATATAACTTATGGTATAATAAGTGTATTTTATTGCTATGGTGATTGGTGAAGGTACATGCTTATAAGATTCTTTTGGAGTTCAAAGGATTCTTTTTGAGGTATTGTTAAAACCAACCCCACACACACACACACACACACACATATATATATATATATATTATCTATTTATTTAAAAAGAGTACAGACATAACAATTTTACTATTACAGAGGGCCAAACACGCTGAGCAATTCTTCATATCATAACAATACTTATTTTGTGTGTGCTTGGATAATTTTTTTAATATATATTTATAATTTATTTGAGTATGTATAGCTTCTTCTTTTTTTCACTTTGTTTAAGTATAATTGTTACTTATACATACTTTCAACTTGTGTTAAACAAAACCGATTCGGTGTCAATGAATCGATTGGATTTCACAAAACTCGAACCACTGAAGGAGGATGTTAATAGTACCTGGGGCAATAGTCAGAGGAGATATGAGCTTTTCGACGTCATCTAGTATCGTTGTTAACAGAAGATTTAAAATTTTGACAAAGACCACACAAACCGATAATATACACACACACACTTAAACACACCCCTACCCCAAATGATTTGGATGAATCAACCCAAACCTATTGCTTCTTCAATTAATCAACCCAACATTAGCCCAAATATGCTTCTTCTTCAATCGAGTGAACCCAACATTAGCCCATATTTGTTGATTTGTTGTATGGGTAATGGGTTTGAAATCTCTCTGTCTCTGTCTCTGTCTCTGTCTCTGTCTCTCTCTTTCTAATGTGAAAGAGGCCACCAGACACTAACTACCACATCGATGAAAACTGCCACCTTTCGGTGTTGCTAGAATACCAATTGGCAATACAACAACGGTTCGTGTTTTTAGGAAATTAAGGTTGGCAGGTTAGCCCAAAAATCCTTCCAAATGAACCAAACCCAACCGCACCGACCAATGAACACTTTTTTTTTTAAGATAATTACAAAGTTGCTAACCTTGCAGTTTGAACCATTTTCCCTCTAAAACCTCAAACACTTCATGTATGAGAAGATGCTAATTCAGCTATAAAACCTTTGGTTAAACACTCCTATTTTCAACAATCAATAAATCAATAAAAACCTAATTCAAATGACTGCAAAATTGGTAGGTCTAGAACTCACTTATTATTGATAAGATATAGCAAAGGACACATAAATAACAGTTTGGCTTGGAGTAATATTTTAAGATCCCATTGCAATATAGCTTATTCTTGATGCTTGTGAACATTTGAATTCCGAGCAAGTCTTAGTTTGGAGTGAATGTAGATTCCCTTTTTAAAGGGGTAGGTATCCACATTTCGAGTTTGTTTGGGATCTACTTATTTTGTGAAAACTGAAAACTTTTTGCTGAAAGTACTGTAAATAAAGATAAAAGTTAATTGAAATAGTATAGTAAGACCTATAAATAGTACCAAAAAGTACAGTAAAGCTCATGAATAGTAGCAAAAATAAGTTGAATAGTAAAATAAGTTGACAAAAATAACTTTTGCGAAACACACACTTCATGCCTTGAGAAATTTCTATTTTTTTTTTTTTAAATTTGAAATATGTGGATGAGAGAGAGAGATCAAAACAACCTGAAACCATCAATTAGATAGGAAGAAATATATAGTACATAGCATCTCAAAAGAAAAGAACACAATAATAAAATAATCAGCGCCGAGTTAGACATCCCCCACCCCCCAAAGAGATATGTATCCTCCATAAATTATCACACAAATCCAAACTAAAACAGAAGAAGCCGCTCAGCTCTTTGATTTTGAATGCTTTACAAGCCAATCAATAACTGAATCAATGTTGGTTGAGTTCTTGCATGAGATCATGAAGCAACACACTTCTCTGTCAGTAATTGACTTGAGATCCCTGCAGAGAACATTATCAATTTTGAGTACCAAAAGAATAATTTCTTTCATATTCCTTAAATGAAAAATAGATGGTAATTAAATCATCTCAACATTCACCACAACTGGGAATTTTGTAATTTCGCATGAGAAAATTTCCATCACAAAATTTAAACAAAGAAAAAAAAAGAGTCTTACATTTGATCAGTCAAAGCCTGTTTAGACAGAGCTCCTGGTTTGTCAATCTTGTTCCCTAGCACTAGCAATGGGATACCACTAAGCGAGGGTTTACTCAGCAAATCATGAAGCTCACTACTTGAGATCTTCACGTTGTCAGGATCAGCAGCATCAACAACATAACTGCAGAGAGCATCAGGTCATTACAACTTGTTAAGCCATCATAAAACTAAGAATTGATGCTAACGAACCATTACTTAATAAACATTTGACCAGAGATTCCTCAACATTTGCCTAACAGCAAAAAGTTTAGATTATACAAGCAATGTCATATATGCAACTATATTAAACAGCACAAGAGGCATTATGTCTGTATATATACATGGATTGGTAAGTTACATAGCATCCAATGAGTCTTAAATCCACAATCTCACCCTCCACACTATTCTTATGTGGGGAGGAAGCTCCATTTGTGTCACAGCTCAGTAGCAAACAAACTATTGAATTTTAGTTAGCACATAACCTGCAGAAACTCTTCAAAACAATCCAGTTTAACATCAGAATTCTCTAAATTTGCTTGTAAATTCCTAGTAACCACACATGTTCCATTTCATGCTTAAAGGAATTAATTGCGTATTTGAATTGCATGAGATATTTCACTAATCAGAATGTCAATCTCATTACAACTCAAAATTGGTGAAGGAAGAATTCCCTATACAACAATTTTGAGATGCGAAGTTAATGCACAAGTTGAACTTTTCATCAGGTAAACGAGCATAGGTTTCTGTCAAAGATATACTGACAAAAATAGAATAACAAAAAAAAAAATGGATACAGTATTGACAAGGACAGCTTAATATAGTGAATTTAAATTAAACAAAAAACAGAGAGTCAAGCAATTTCAAATCTTAACAATAGCATCAGGTAGCAAATGACACCCCAGCCAAAAAAAACAAACATTACATCAAATGTATAAGTACAGATATGCATGTATATGTGTATGCACACTAAACTTTGAGAATCTTTTTTCTTTCTTAATTATGCTTGTACTTAATGGGGCTTGTAATTTAATGGGGCTTGTAATTTAATGGGTCTTCAACTGATGTCACCCTCCACCTTAATCGTACAAGGGAAGGAGGTGCCATTTGAACTAAAGCTCATTGGCCTTAACTTTGAGAATTTTCAAATGTACACTAAACACTTTAGATAATTCAGTCTAATATCTATTTCACTATAACTTTTAAATTCTCAAGAATTTCTTATCTAGACTGCTAAAAATAAATGGGCACAAGCATGCATGGTCATATATAACACATAATTCCCAAGAATGCAGTTTTGCCATATTATTTTAGTTTCCAATTCAAGCATTTTCCAGACTCTAGCAACCAGGACATGTTAATTGAGGAAATAACATAGAGTATGGACTTTGTATAAAATAGAATGAAGGGGAAAAAAAAATACTTGTAGCCGACCCTAAATAATTTGTTGAACAATCATTTCTAAACTTCAAACAGTTTGGTGGTCCAATATCTATTTCACTAAACTTCCAGAATTTCTTGAATTATTAACATACACCACTAGAGAAAGAGAGGCTTTATAAAGCTATATATAAGCAAATAAGCTAGAAAGCTAAATGAAAGATGGCAAACAAACCTAGGTCATATAAAACTAAGCTTCAAATCATCACAAGTGTTTAGTGGACAAACTATGAACCTTTAATATGGTATTTTCCACACTATAAGTAAAAGAAAACTTTGAAGATGAACAAGGTATACAATTTCGACAACCTAAAATGAATAGCCATTAGTATATATTTAAAATTTACCAAACATATGTATGATATGTGATAAACAACTGCACAAGAAACAATGCGTAAATTTCCAATCCAAGCATAAGTGTAATAGTATGAGACAGGGAAGCCCCATGGATAAGGTATGTCTTTGAAACCTAAAAAAGGTTAGAATATATGTAATCTTTTAGTTAAGCTGCTAAGTGCCATGCAGTAGACAGTTTTGCTAACATACGAAAAAAGATGGAAAGTTGGTTCCATACACAATAGCAGAAACTGCACGACAGTATCGCTCCCACATACTGCGGAACCTAGGCTGACCTCCAAGATCCCACAACTTTATTGTGACATTCCCTTTTGTTACCTTTTTCATATTGAATCCTACCTGAAAATCGAAGTATAGAAATATTAATAAATAGATTTTATCCCCTGAATAATAAGTGAAAATTTTTCATTGAAAGAAAACAAAAACCAAGCTTTTGGCAAAAGGTATCCACTACTGGAAAAGATAACTCACCGTGGGGATCATGTCTTCGCTATATCCACCAGTCTAGGAACAAGACAACAAGCCAGTTTTCAGTGCATTTGCCCAAAGAGACAAATGGAAAATAATATAGATTCAAGGTTAATATCATAATTTACTTACTGCAACAACATTTACAAGTGAAGTCTTTCCAGCATTCTGAAGACCTATCAAAGATAGTTCCATTTCCTGCTTGAAAAACAGGCTGCAATCACATTTACAATAGAGTAAGCTCATTCATTCTAAACTAATGATCCATCACGGTCACCCAGAAATAAAAACAAACATCCAAACATAAAAGATTTCAAAATATTCTTGTCATAAGATATGACCAGATTCAAGTAGCAACCAAACGCACTGCACGACAAAGATTAATAGCCTTTGAAGAATTTCCTATGGGGTGATTTGGGAGGAGTTGAGTATCATATACTCGAGTGTAGGAAGATGCGTGCACATCTTTAATCAGGCAGTACAAATAAGGCGATCGCTCTGCAAGTTTGAAGGGATAATGCGATCACATCTGGAGTTAAAATTGTTCTTATTACGCTCTATGTATGACTTCTTGTTGTCAACAAGTAGCCATTCCTTCTCTAACATGGTGGAATTCTGGATCTGTGTAACTTTAGATGAACCCTTGTACCCATTTACAGTTCTGGTCCTACTAAGCCAGCCTTATTGTTTGAAAACCAAGCTCATAAGAAAATTCTCACAGGTGGCAATCTTATCAAATGTATATGAATTATGGTTCACAAGGCCTAACATTGTTATGCTTACTTGTTCTTCTTCTTCAGTCACAGTTTCTACATTACTCAGTATCCATTCTGTCATTCAATAAACCCAAAATTCTATGTCGGATTGAGACTAACCATAATGCGATCAACAACAACAAACCCCGGTTCAACCCATTTCAGTATCTAATTAATTCGATCCCCAATGAATAAAGAAGGTAAAAAAAAAAAAAAAAAAAAAATCGAGCAAACTAGATTACATTCCACAACACAAGGCCATACGCTTCATTGAAAATATATATATCAACCAAAGTCTGATCAATATTTAATTCAAATTTCAAACCACAAAGTAATAACAATATCAATAAAAAAGAAAAAGAAAAAAGAAGAGAGAGCGCTAACCTTCGGAGCCAATTGAGAAAAGCTTCCCACAAACCCATTGAATGATCAGAGAAAGAGATCTATCAATGATCTCTGTTTCCCCACAAAACCAAAAAAAAAAAAAAAAAGAGAGAGAGAAAGAGAAAAAACTGTGACTCTCCAAATCCAATTGACCTTTTGAGAAATATTGATTTCCCTCCCTTGCTTTCGGGTCTGTATTTACCGTATTCGTACGCAGAAAATTTTGATATAATTTGGATTTTGGTCTCTCTCTATGACTCTATCTATAGTCTATACTATACCAAACCAAATACAATACTACTGCTACACACAGAAATAATAATATTATTATTAATGGGCAATGATTGGATTCTAAAAACGACGTCGTTTTGAATTTGAAATTACTAGCCACGAATCTGGGCCGTAGGATCAGAATGTTCCCTAAAATTGATATGTTAATGAATAATCATGACGGTCCAAATATGGTTGAATAAATTTAAAGCCCATGAGGAGTGGGTTTATTTTGGCTCTCGATAAAAATGCAAGGTTTTGTTGGCACGAACCAATAAAAGCTAAAAACAAAGGAAGATTCCATAGGAAGTGAGAGAAGTACGGGGAAGTATGGGGAGCTGGGGGGAAAGTAATAGCATGCTGCATTGTCAGTCGGCGCGAGTGGGAAACACGTCCGAATGATTGAGGATAGGATTGTTTAAATTTTAAGTGACGGTGCAACGTTCTCGATGGCTATTGGAGCGTGACTTTCAATTGAGTGGAGTTGTTTAGGAGACACTATGACAATCCGACAATGAGATTACAGTGATATACATTGTACATGCGTGATGTCCAGGAAGTTTTAACTGGCACGGCTGGTTCGTGTATGTAAGAAGCAGATTTTTTTTTTTTAGTGTATATCTAGAGAAGATATGGTTTTTGGAGTTACCCTTTTTAACGTATATTTTTTTCCCAAGAAAATATTAAAAGGCAATTTTTGAGTCGTACAACCATTTTGATGGTGAGAGGAGGAAAATTTGTGGATTTTTAGGATAGTACTAAGCAAATTCCGTCATTTTTAAAGTTGTGATAAAAATTGTAGTATAAAATTTATGATCATAGAATATTCTTATTTTTTTTTATTTAATTCCATTTGAATTTTTTAAATATATTTTTGGTTAGTGTGTGAGGATAATTTAGATCATTTAAATTTAGATAGTGAAGATTTTTTTTAATAGAATAGATTAATTGTGCATATTTGTCAATTGTCACCAAAAGCTAAATCAATTGTTGACGTTCTAAACAACAATATTGTCTCTCTTGCTAATTATGCACCTATGGTTGATGGCTTCATGAACTTATTGAATCAGATTCTCAGGTGGAAGCTAAAACACTGCAATAGGGAAGCAAATGCATGTGCCGACAAGCTAGCAAGAATGACAATTCACCTCCAACAATCTTTTGTTATTTTAGACACTCTACATGTGGAGATGTCTTTGCTTTTACTATATGACCTTACCAGTCTTAGATGCAGTAGATTATATATTAAACTTGGCCCTTACGGTTTGTAGTTTATGTTTCTTGTTTAATATTCCCCCCACTTCCAAAAAAAAAATGTGTTGTACCTACCCGTGAAGTATTTTGATAACAACAAGTATTTTCAGGATTATATGCAAATAAAAAAAAAAAAAAATGAAAAGAAGAAGTAATTTCAAGATTATTACTATTTTAAATATATTAGTACTGTGCCCGTATGTTGGACCCTTGACCAACAAAGATGAATATTAATTGCAAGGGGGGAGGGTACTCGGTAGCCCCATATACGTTATACCATGTTAGCCGCACAAATTCATGAGCATGAGGGAGATAGACCATGAGCTAAGCAAGGTGTGTTGACCGTTGAGACGGCAACAGGCTCTCCTACCTCATTGCAGTACATAAAGGGCAGTTTTTAGGTAGTCCTGGAGCATTGCTCCGAGACTATCTGAATTTGTTCCGTACATATATATATTTGTGTTGGCTAAGTGGCAACATGAGAATAGCTCACAATAGCTCACGAGGTATTGGATTTGTGGTCATGGACAAAATGGTGAGTAGTGGATGAACTTTCGTTCGAAAGGTAAGGATAAGTCGCATGAATGTGTGTATGACACAATGTGGTATTACATGCATATTTTCTCTCAAATGGAGTGTGTTTCACACTTGTAGGGTTCATCCCATGTGAGAAGATAGATACATATATCAGATATGTGATAGATTTTCTTGTTATAGTATCCTAGTAATGTGGGGAAAATAAGTTTGAGTTGTGATTTTCTTGGCAAAGTATGACTATTAACGGTGAAACCAATTTTTTGTCCTATAGGGTGGGATGATAGTGATTAAGTTTTATTTTTCTTGATATAAATTATATTTCTACTATGTATGGTGGTACAAAAAGAGTACTACAAAACAATTATTTTTTTTAAATGAAGTACACCTAATATGAGTACTACAAAATATATATATATATATATATATACACATAAAAATACTAGATCAAATAAGATCAAAAGTGGTTTGAAAGAGGGGAAAATGCTGTTCACAAACATTAACAAGCAGGTTCAATCATTAATTCAATTGACATAATAAATTACCAAACTAATTTATAAAGTAAAGAACCGGATATGAAATCCATCGTTGATCGATAATTATTAGAGCATAATTTGAGATCAACTGCTTTGCAGCCATTTTCTAGTCTTCAGGCCTCATGTTCTTCATGCCTTCAGTAGCCATCTTCATCAAATCTGGACTAGACATCATCTACAATGCCATTCATATAATTATAAGTAATAACACCATAGAATTTAAAGATCCAATTTTTTTTTTTTTTTTTTTTTTTTTTTTTTTTTTGCAAATGTGAGCGTTAGTTAGGGCCCTAATACACCTAATTCGACCATAATTCAAATATATCAGCGCCCAGAACTTCAAAAGAAAATTTCTGAGATACCCAATTCTCAAAACTCATAATTTAATCAAATCAGTAGATTATGTAATCAAAATAATAATAATTAAAAAAAAAAAAGCTAATAATATGAAGCAGAAATTCAAAATTAGAGAATAAAGCCCACAATTTTCAGCTTTGAATTTTCAAAGCCATATATGAAAAGGATTGGAGGGAAATCGGCAGGTGACATTCAACTCATCTGCCAGAGCAAGTCATCTTTGGATTAATCATTCTGTTAAACATTCTTCTCTCTCTTTCTAATTTTGTCTTATGACACTCACTCATTTTTCATAAGTGAAACCAACATTTTTTTTTTTTATCTTATTTAATCTTGTATTTTTACGTTTTTTGTGTTTTTGAAGAAGAGAGATATAAATATGGAGCAAAATTACATATTTAACCATGCTTTTAACAGAAGTGGATTACAGAACTCTAATTGAGCTAATCTCAGGTGAGTAAAGTGTCAAATTTCAAATCACAGGAATGCAACTTAAATTTTAGCCAAACTACAAGTGGGTAAAACGTAATTTTCTAAAACGTAATTTTCCCTATTTTGAATAGGGTATTTCTTTTTTATATTAAAATATTGCTTTATGCTAAGGATTAATAAACAAAATGTTTATTTATGCTTGGTTATGCTTTATTACATTTTATTATCATTTTAAGTGAAAATATACTTGAAAGTTGTTAAATTATTTAGATTTTTTTAGCCAATTTTTTTTAAAAATTTAAACAACTATATAATCATTTTGTACTTTATTATTTATTAAATTATTTATGATGTCATTATGGTATGACTCAAATTAATCTAACCTTAACACCTTAAACCTCTCATTTTTCTAATTCTTTAAGTCGTTTGATTTTTAAAACATTAATAAGCCCATTAAACATGATTGGCATGATTTGTAACCATAATTCAATCAATATGATTAAATCTAATATACAAAAAAAAAAAAAAAAAAAAAAAAAAAAAAAAAAGAAGGATCAATGCTAATAATAACCATGATTCAAGCACTATGACAAAACCTAACAAAAAGAACATGAAGATAACAACTCTTTGGAGAAGGTGAAAAACTTACTCACGATGTTAACAACTAAAATCCTCTTCATTTGCCTTAAAATGGAAATAATCTATTTCATTGTTCAAATTTAATGCCATAATTTTAAAGGTGTATATATGAAACTATATAATATCATTTAAAATTTTATAATTAAATAAAGAGTGCTAATTGATTTTAAATGACTGTGATATTATATATTCTTTGCCATCAAATAGAATGCTAACTACTAAATTCTTGCCATCAAATAGATTCCCTAGATTCTATTTATCACAATGCAAATGGTGATCGAATGATACAAAACATGAGCACGCCCAGGTGCTTTTTCACGCCTTATAAATCCTAGCAAGGCTAATATTGATATGAGTTTAGCACCATCAATCTCACCATTCAATACCAATCATTTTATGACATTCAACTCTGTTACAATTGCAAGCAGTATATCCCATTTTTAATCAAATATGAAATAACACACAGAAATTGCGCAATAAGACACACATGCTAAAAGGAAATGAAAAGCCTTTTGTTCACCACCCCTATAAATATAGCAAAAACAAACAGTAGAAGAAAACTAATTAAGCAGAGAGACTTACGGAGAAAGACATGAAGCGGAAAAAAAGTGGTCAAATTCAACCTGAAACTTCGGCTTGATTCGTTACCTCACTCTATAATAAGTTGCTGTTCTTCAACAGACCAAATATTCCAGAATAACCATAGCCACAAGCTATTCTTACCTTACTGAATAAGTCATCATACCAAGAACCTCCCTGTCTCTACGTCTCTATATATCTCTCTCTCTCAAGTTAGAAAAAAAAGTTTGGGCAAAAATATATTGGAAGCCCTTTTCATTGCACAAAGAATAAAAAACAGCTTCTTCTATGTCCAACCCAAATGGGATTCTTCTTCCTTTTGTTCTCTTCTTGGTTTACACCACCTTGTTTTCACCAAAATGTATAGTGTCAGCTGAGGAACCAAACTTCAAGAGGCCTGATCCTCTGCGCCACTTCCATTACTACAAAGGAAGTTACGATGTTAGAAGCAAGCATTACTGGGCTGTAAGTTACATTGCCTCTTGAGGAGGATATTAATTATTCATCCTTGCTTTTCTGTGTTTTGTTTTTTGTGAGGATAGAACCCACATCTTAAATGTAACTGAATATACAGGGGTCCCAACTCCAAAGCAAATGTCCAATTTTTTGGGAGCAGTCAACCATTTTATGTTATTAGAAAAATAGAAACTTTTAGCAAATTAATAATAATAATGTGGGGTTAAAGAAAATGGGATTGATTTAGTGTGTTTTTCTCATTTTTTCCAGTCTGCGGCATTTACAGGAGCCTATGGTTATGCAATTGGGGTAGTTTGGTTGCTGTGTGGGCTGGGATTTGGAATTTTCTTGATCGTGAAGAAGCCAAGCAGTGGCTCTTGGCTATTTATGAAGTATTTGGATCATCATTATTTCCTAATGTTCTCGATGGTCCTGCTCTTCACCGTTCTCGCCATGTAAGTACGTCAAAGTGATCCTTAATTCCATATTTTTTGTCTGGTCATGTGAAAAAAGTATCTTATGAGAGCAAGTCACTGTCTGTGACACTTCTTTGTAACAAGGTTTTTTTTTTTTTTTTTTTTTTTTTTTTAAATAAAAGTTTTATCCCGTTCATAAAAAAGAAAGTATCTTATGAGAGCAGTTTCATGGGACTTCTCTTTCACCACATGTGTGGGCAGTGGGCCCATAAAGTGTGGTTCTAGTTACTATGTAAATAGTTTCCATTTTAAGAAAGGTGAGTGTAATAAAAGGAATCCTCAACGAGGTGAATGCAATTTTCTCAATAATAATAATGCTTTACCTAATTATTTGTTTGTTGCTATAAAGTTATGGTAGTTTTACTAATCTCTAATATCGTATTTGCATCTTCTTGGATTTCAAGAGTGGCATCCAGTTTTGTCCTCGCAGCAAATCATAGCACCTTATGGAGAACAGAGAAAATAATAAAAACTATTCTCAAAATGGGACGAGATGCCAGTCAGACCATCCAGAAAGTAATAACATCACTGACTAAAATGCAGTCCCTTTTACTCCCATATGATCCAAACATATCGATGAGCTTGAATACTACCATAGATAGACTTGGAAGAGAATCGCATGTTATCCGACGTTTTGTTGACAAGAATGGCCATTCAATTGATCGTGCAATTCAATCTTCGTAAGCATTTGTTTCCCCTAATTAACATAACTGTGATGATGTGTTGTTTATATGTTCGAAAGATTTATTTTTTGTTTTTTGAAATGTGTCTAGGCACGTAGTTCATCCTGTGATTGTAACTATCAATTTGGTATTGTTGGTTGCTGCAATAGGTATGTTTTCTTTACTGTGATGCCCTTCATAAATGAATTAGGCATCTAAGCATATCACAAGCCTTAATTACTTTGGCAGAACATATAAGTCTAACTAATGCAACATTGAGGTAGAACCAGAAAACAGAACACCGTCAAAAGTAACCTCTCTACGTTCAAGAATTGGTTAGTGGCATGATGCTCATTGAATGCAGGATTAATTTATTGACAATTTTGGATGAATTATACACTTTTATAATGGAAAATAATTTACTAAGTACTGTAATATAGTGTAGCAAATAATTTTTTTATTTTTTTTTGTAAATAGAAAACAAGTTTTTAGAACTTAGAAAAGAACTCTTTTTCTTTTATGACTTGTACATATTTTGTCTATGCTTCGCATACTTTTGAATCTGGTTGATTCTAACAAAGATGTATAGAAAACCAACTTGGTTAGAGTTAGACTAATGGATTGCTGCTTTGGCTCAGTTCTGCTCTCGTTGCATTGGCACCCCGGATTTATAGCGTGAGTAAAATTAAATTTAAACCAATTTAATTTGTTTAAGGTCTCTCTCTTTCACCCACATGTTCTGCTTTCATTTCAGTATAATTTTCTGCTGCTGGATTTTAACAACTCTCTGCTGGGTGTTAACTGGCATCGATTTCTTCCTTCACAAGTGAGTAAAACCTCTCCTTGCTCCTCTTTGAGAATTTAGGATAACATTTAATTTTAATATACTGTCGCAACATTGGCTTTCTTATTCACGGTGGTCATCAAATTTACTTGTTGAAACGCAGTTTTGGAAAGGACACATGTTCAGCTTTTGTAGGTTTTGAACAGGACCCCCACAATAGTAGTCTGAGCTCATTACTACCATGCAAGAGTACCTCGTTCTCACAAAAACTTTTGGTTGAAATTGGCAACAACATCCAAACTTTTATAGATCGGGTACTAAATTGGTCAAACAATACTTGCATACATGCAAATAGTTGAATTCTTATGTCATTATGTGTAACAAGTGGTTCTATATCTTTGTGTTGCAGTTGAATTCTAAAATATCAGAGTATTACAAGATGTTGGGATTAGATAGTGGATTTAAATTGGTCTGTCAACCTTTCTCGGGAGCACCTGACTACAGCTACCTGCCGTATAGCTGCCCCAAAGATGCTATTCAAGTAGGAGACTTACCAAAAGTAAGCAAGTCATACTTTAAAAAAAAAAATGTGTTTTATTATTAAGGAAAACAACAGGATGAGATAGAGTAAGATTGTGGATGTCATGTCCCGTTTTAGGACAGAAAAAACTTGCACAGGTGAGAATCGTGCGAGCCTCGAAAGGTGGAGGTATTTTGCAATCTTTAATGAGAAAAAATGAATGATTTAGGAAAATAAATGAGTTGTGTAAGTATGGTAATGGTATAAGAGTAATAAGTAGGAAAAAAATGATGCATTAGTCATTTACATAAATGTTGTAAAATTTTATACATAACTGTTATATATATATTTTAAAATGTAGTAAAATTTTATACATAATAATAAGAAAAAAAAAAAATTTAACTGTCATATGTTAAGAACATTTTGGGGGTCATCAGTTAAATTTTACACAACTTAAAAAAAAAAAACATAGAAGGGAGAGAAACTTTTATAAAGGAGACGAGATATGACAGAGAAGTAGGGAAGAAGGTGAGAATGTCAATAACTAAGAGAGAGAGGAATGTGGATGATGTATATTTATATATGCTCTCTGGTTGGAAGAGATAGCACATGCAAAATCTACCCCTATCATGTATTCATGTTTGCCATTTAGGATGGAAAAACCAGAGGACAGGATGAAGCTGGGGAAGACATTTTGCGATCTTCATTCTAACTTAGATAAGATATAAAAATAAGAAAAAAGTCGGGTAATTTGAAGTTAATGTTATATGTGGCAAGGCTATATAGTTATCTTTTTTTTTTTTTTTTTTTAAGTGCCAACTCAGCTCAAGACTTTTTAAAATGAAGCTGTCATTAAATTTCCGATTCTTCTAAAAACTTAAGTTATTGAGAAATGATAAATTTAATTATTTAACTACATATTTCTAACAACATTTTTAAGTTTTAGGTAGATATAAAAACTGACTATTGGCTGCAAAATCATGTATACTTGTGTAGATTCTTGCTGAGTTCACCTGTTACAAACAGAACTCGAGTAAAGATTGTCAAAGCAAAGGAAAACTTCTTCCTGAGGCCTCTTTCAACATGATCTCGGCTTATAGTTATTCTGTCCAATCTTTGCTAGATGTATATCCAGATGTGCAGAGCTTGGTAGAATGCACTTTTGTGAAGGACAGATTTTCTGATGTTGTTTCACATCAATGCAAGCCATTTAGGAATTCAATTCGATTATTATGGTCATCAATGCTATCTCTTTCCATTTTCATGGTGGTTTTAGTATTAATTTGGGTGACAAAAGCTTATCAAGATAGAGGAAGAAGCTTCACTATGTGTTCCATCGCCCCCAATTTGTGATAGAAGAAAAGAAGACGAAATTCAAATATTCTTGTGGTAAGTCAAGAAAAAATTCACTCCATGGTCGTCGCAAGACGTGGAATAAATCATGGTAGGAGAATAATAATTAATTAAAATTTTTTTTTGGCTAAGGTAATAATATTTTAATCTAGTAATTGATTCAAATTAGTTTATTATTGAACCCTCAAGCACATTACGATCTTTTTTTTTTTTTTGGCTATTCATTACCATGTACTAGTTTATTCTTGATTGAGAATGAAGGCTAAGATGGCAATGGAATGAGATGGGGTTGGAACATAGGTGTCTCATTGTTGCCTCATTGAGGGTCAAATGGGCCAGGGTGATTTTGTCATAACCATAAGCAATGATAGTTGCATGTCTTAGAGGCACCGCATGGTTGCATGACGTTTGAGTAATTATTAAAAAAAAAAAAAAAAAAAGTTTAGGGGATGTTATAACCACTATCTTAAAGTTCAAAAGGTGTATTAGCATTTTATTTTTTTTATTTTTTATTTTTTATTTTTTTACTTTACTAATTACAACTCACAAATTATAGAAGGGTAAATAATTCTTGACTCAGATAAAAAATAAATTGTTTCTTACGATAGTCCTCGTGAGCAAAGATTTGCTTGCAATTGTTTTCATACGAATTGTTTTAAAAGACAAGTTTAACAGGTCAATATTAAGAATAAAATAACAAATAAATATGTAATTATCGTACAAAATATAATATAAATGTAAATATAATTTATTTTATTCTTACTTAGCGAGCATTTGGATTGGGTGTTTTGCCCAATCTTGCGTTCTGTGTTTTGTCTGTGAGTCCCATGGGTACTGTTCACGGACTCACAAAAGTCATTCAAACATAGATTTCTAACAAAATTTGGGTCCCACAGTATTTTTCACACATTTAAAAATTATTTTGCTACAATATTTTCAACAATAAATTTTCAGTTTTCAGTTTTCAGCAAATAAACGGTATCCACACACACCTTTAGTTAATTTATTCAATTGCCTTCAATGATTTTCATATTTTGAAATTGATCATAATTTTTTCATTCTTAATAGTCTTGAATATATATTTTACACATAGGGGTGGAGAAAGAGGGTGTAAGAAGATTATGGAAACTGGTTAATAACATATATTACTAAGAAGATATAAAAGATAACGTGAAAATATGGGATAGAACACAACACAAGATATAGCAAACTAAGAGATATTATTAGATTCAACAACTTTTTAACATTAGACATAAAAGACACTGTTGAACATCTTACAAAAACTGGTAATCTTACAAGGACTTCTAAGGCTTTTCTTTTTCTCTCTTCACTCTTGCCTCATCAAAGTTACAAGGTCCCTATTTATAGACCACAAAGCTTAGAGATAAAGTACATTATACATTTCAGAAGAAAGTAGGAGCCTAAGCCATGGATTTACAAGTGGCAAAAAGGTAGGGACCTAGCTGGAGACGTATCTTCTTCCGAATAAAACTCTACAATGATAATAATTGTGGATGTCAGGATAAGGTTCACATGCATCTGGAGTAGAGGTCCTAGCTGGAGCTGATGAACAAGTGTCAAACCGCGTAGAGGACCTGTCTGCATGGGTAAGGTTACTCAGATATGCTTCTAACAAAGGAGTAGATATGTGACTGTTAAGGATAAGAGTGCTACGTTTGAAGACGTTTGTGAGACCCTTTTTTTTTTTTTTTTTTAAGTGTTAGAAATGTCTAGTCCCATCCATCTCTTCCATGGAACCATTCTTCATCAACATCAGTATTGACATCTGGATCATGGTTATGGTAGTAGGGATCATCATATCCCTTAAGAGGATTGGGAATTTCCTAATGATCTTCATGTGGCCACTGCTGTCTACAAACTTCTGGATCCATTGGTATTATTTCAGGTAAGATCCCCTTGTTTAGGGATTCTGTTATTGTGACAGCATGATAACAAGATACCCAAGATGTGTCCCGATGTGCGTGTAGAGTGCTATCTGGATTAGTGACCCAATTTATTTCTGCCGGGTGGAAAATTCCTTCTACACAAATATCATTTTTGGAATTAAGCTTGACAATTAGACTTGCTGAAGTGATCTTGCTTCCAAATCTTGGATGTTTTGTGGTAGGATATTTTATCCATTCTCTATCATGGGCATCAATTTTCAAAATTTCAAACCAGAATTTATGAAAATATCTGTTTACACACGAGAAAATATATTTGTAAAATTCTGGCTCAAAATGGAGGCACAAGTAAGACTCATTGAGTATATACCACATGTAAAGGTAATGTTCAACCGTCCAATCAGTTATCCAAAAGGCAAAAGGAGTTTTCCATGGTTGGTCTATATCAGGAAAAATAGCAAGGAAGGTGCTTTCTGAGGTAAAAATGGAGGACTTTAATGATTCTTTTGGCTCTGGCTTTAAGAGTCAAGGCCTTTATTTGATCATTTATTTATAGGGGAAGGTTTTCTATCATGTTGAGGATATTAACATGTATTCTTGGTGCATAGCTGAATTCCAAGCTCTAAATGCCACTGTTTCCCAGATTATTGCCAAGTTTGTTGCAAGGATTACAGGAAGATTACAAGAATGGTGGATCAATTTAGGATAATACAGGCAAAGACAAGCAGCTTAATGCAACACACTAGAAAATTTCTTCACGATTGTCCATAATGAATTTCTTGGTTCTGCAACTCATTATACGAAAGTAGCACGAGAAGAATTCTTGTTGATGAAATGTTGCTCATTTGAAAGGAAAGATTTAGAGAAACATTTTGACAGAATGTCAAGGAGATACTACTCTTTTAATGGTATGGATGATGTTAATGCCAAGCATATCTTTCTCAACTCCCTTCCAGAACCATTAGGGGATGAAACACTCCGAATGATGAATCTCCAAAAAATAACTTTGCAGTAAGCTTCTTTGGGAGAAATTTATCAGCATGTGCTCATTGCTCTAGAAAAACTTTGCAATCAGAGAAAATTTCTTTCAGAGATTGACAAGATTCATAGCAAACTTAAAGACAATTGTAAAAGAAAAGATCCGCAGATAAAGTGCTATGAAAAGAATTGTGCTTGTCCAACAAAAAGAAGAGATCATTTCAAGAAGTATTCTTGGAAGAAGAGATATTATGCAGGTCACAAGAAAAGATCCTTAAAGAAGAAAAAATGGAAGTTTCTTAGAAGAAAGCAGTTTAAAGGAAAAACTTCAAAGGTCTGTTTTGTATGCAGAAGACTAGGACATTTTGTGAAAAATTGTCCAAAAAATGAGAAAGCAGCAAAGCTTCTTGAACAAGCTCAGATCCATGCAGATGATACTCCTTTCTTGGATGTGGAATCACTCTTTTCATTGGATGATGACTACTATTCTCAAGCTTTGGTAGTTATGGCCTATTCCACTTCAGAAGAAGATTCAGATCCAGACAATGAAGAAAACTCAGATCCAGAAATCCAAACCATCTATACATCTCAACCCATCATAGCCCCCCTAACCAGTCCTACACCCATAGCCCAAGTACATATCCTTCTTGATACTTATTCTAGACTCGTTCCAGTAATAGCCTTGTTTGACACAGGAGCAGCAGCAACAATTCTCCATCCTAAGATATTACCTGAAGAATTTTGGTTACCCCATAACCAAATGTTTAGAGCGATAAATGGAGAAACATTCCTTATCACCCTGAAAAGTAAGCCTTTCTTCATCAGAATCTTTCCAACCCTTACCATTAAACACCAAGTCCTTGGATCCCCTTTCACAGGTAGAGACCTTCTCATAGGATTTGATCTCCTTCATCAAATGCCTAATCTCAGATGGTCTTCAAAAGGACTTTTGCAAAAACAACACCTTCTCACCTGGACTCAAGTACCCCATTTATTCACAGTAGACCCCTTTAACTCTTTGAGACACCAGATTATCAGTGACTGTTGTGCAAACAGATGTTCTGAATTTCTCCTTAAAAATCCAAATCCTTTATGGAAAAACCCAAAATTTTTCATATACCTTCCCTTTAAGAAAAATGAAGGTGTTAACCCCACAAAAGCCAGTCACAGAGGAATGAATCTAGAACATTTAACCTTGGCCAAGCAAGAACTATCTTCTCTCCTTTTAGAGGGCCTCATTGAATCGACAACCTCTCCCTAGGCATGTGAAGCTTTCAATGTCAACAAGCATTCTCAACAAGTCTGAGGAAAACTTAGATTGGTAATCAATTACCAAGATCTTAATCATTTCCTTGTAGATCACAAATTCCCTTTGCCAAACAAGAGTGCTCTTTTTCAGCATCTTTCAAATGCCAAAGTATTCTCAAAGTTTAATCTTAAAGCAGGATTTTGGCAATTAGGAATCCATCCAAAAGAAAGATATAAGACAGTGTTTTGCATCCCGGACCACCATTATCAATGGACTGCCATGCCTTTTGGTCCCAAAAATGATCCATCTCAATTCCAGAAAGCAATGGTAACGTTGTTCCAACCATTCTTGACCAATGCATTGATTTATTTTGATGACATCCTTTTGTTCTCAAAAGATGAAAAATCACATGCCAAGTTGCTCACTGAATTTTATAATTTAGTGAAATCTCAAGGGATAATGCTTTCAGAAAAGAAAATGGTCATAGGACAGTCTTCCATAGACTTCTTAGGTGTAAACATTTCAGATGGAAAGTATACTTTGCAGCCTCACATAGTTGTCTCTCTTGTTGAATTCCCAGATAAGCTCATAAGTACCAAACAGATACAACAGTTTCTTGGAATTGTCAATTATATGTCAGACTTTATTCCAAAAGTTTCCAAATACAGGAACTGTTTAGCTCAATTGCTAAAGAAATCACCTCTAGAATGGAATTCTGTTCATACAGAAGCAGTCCAACAATTGAAAAAATTAGCAGAAAAGCTTCCTCCTTTATAGATCCCAGGACTAGGCAAACGGATATTACAGACAGATGCAAGTGATGAATACTCGGCAGTAGCTCTCTTTGAAGAGATTAATGGCAAGAGAAACATTTGGGATATAAAAGTGGTGCATTCAAGCCTTCAGAACTTCATTACCACTCCACTTTCAAAGAAATTCTTGCAGTCAAATATGGAATTGAAAATTTCCAATTTCATTTTCTTGGGCATAATTTTCTAGTAGAAATGGACATGTCCTCCTTTCCCAAAATGCTCCAATTCAAAAGGAAAATGCTCCCACATCCTCAGTTGCTCAAATGGTCAAATTGGTTTTCACAATGGTCCTTCCAAGTCAAGCACATCAAAGGAAAATATAAACTTATCACTGATTATCTTTCTAGAAAACCTCCAGCTCTTAACACCACAATTATTTCTCCACCCCTATGTGTATATCCTATTACATATCCATCCTCATCCTCAGACCCTTCCTCTGCAGTCCCTAATGATATCCTCAACATGATAGAAAACCTTCCCCTAGAAATAAAAGATCAAATAAAGACCTTGACTCTTAAAGCCTCTTGGCAATCAGCACAATCACAAATATCCCACCATATGTGACCAGAAGGTGATTTTCCTATTGTAAATCCTTATACTATGTTTGATAAACCCCAAGCTTTTGTCAAAATGTTTCTCTAAATCTTTCCTTTCAAATGAGCAACATTTCATCAGTAAGAATTCTTCTCATGCTACTTTCATATAATGAGTTGCAGAACCAAGAAATTCATTATGGACAATCGTGAAGAAATCATCTAGTGTGTTGCATTGAGCTGCCCGTCTTTGCCTGTATTCTCCTAAAGTGGTCCACCATTCTCATAATCTTCCTGTAATCCTTACAACAAACTTGGTAATAATCAGGGAAATGGTGGCATTTGGAGCTTGGAATTCAGCTATGCACCAAGAATACATGTTAAAGAACCCATCATGCCATCTAGAAGAAGGAACATTATTGAGAGTGAACAAATGTTTTGAATCTGTAGTTGGTGAATAAGTCAACCTTGTTTGAACAAAGGGTGGTGGAGGAAGGATTGGTGGTGGTGGAGATGGAGGCTTTTTAGGACGAAGAACATCATCTTCTTCTTCTACCTTTGGTTCAGTATTTGTCATAAACACTTCCTCTAGACCAAGATCAGATAAGTCTAGGTCTGTGTCATCAATTATTGGGAGCACAAAAGGTTCTCTTGAATCTTCAAGGGTGAGAGTTTTGAGAAATGATGAAATTGGATTTGGGGGGGTCAGTATCCACAGCCAACATATTCATATCTAGAGGTCTTGAAGAAGCACCTACAATTGGATCTGGGGGTTGGTATAATGGTTCTTTGTCTTTCTTTATAGGAGAAGATTCATTTTGTGGTCTAGTTTAGGGCTTTGGTTGAGGTGGAATTGAGTATGTTATGGTAGGAAAAATTCCACTTACTTTAAAAGGGTTATGGTCAGGATGTGTTATGGCTAATGGTTGAAGGTTTTGATAGGGAGAAATTGGTGAAAACGGGGAGGTCGTTGGTATAGACAAGTCTTTATATAATGATTGTCGAGGTTGAAAAGGCATATGAACATGTATCGAAGGAGTCTGAATGGCTTTTATCTGTGATCCTTCCATGGATTGAAGTTGTAGTAACAACTGTTTTCTTTCTTTTTCTTTTTTGTCTAATAAGAGGAAAAGAAACAGACAAATCTTTGACTGTGGAAGCTATGGTTGCCAATTCTTGTTCAACTGCTTTGATTTTCTTCTTTAAATCTTTAATAAGGGAATTTGAGGATGAAAAAGTATGAGTAACTGCCTTAGCCATCTTTTGTTGATTATCCAAATTTTTTGAAAAGACATGGTTTTGTGCCACAACATTTTCTACTTGCCAATTTAAAGCTGTTTCTGCCGAAGAGACCTGTTTCTTGGTTCCATCTGGATTGTTTCTAACAGGATTTTTGATTTTCCAAACATGTTTAGTGTTGGTTTGGGGATGATCAAAGCTTTATAATGGGGGAAAACTCTATGAATAGGAAGGTGAAGCTTGGTCAAACATGTAACAAGGTGAGGGTTTTTGTATATGGGTTTGACTAGTAGGAAGGGGTTGGAATTTTGATATTTGGGGAAGGACTTTTTGGTAGTATGGGATTAATGGAGGTTTTTGGTTTTGGTCATGGTTTTCTTTGCATGGAGAAAGAGAGGGAATGGTTTGTTTACTAGTTCTAGGATAGAGAACATAATAGTCAAATTTTCCAGAGGGTTCTCCAAGGAGGTCAACTTCTGGATCTCCTGCTTCATATCTATCTTTGAGAATTTGCTGAGAAGATCTTTTCTTTCTTCTGGAATAATCTTCTTCAAAAGCCTCTTCCTTTTGGCAATCAATACAATCACAAATATACCACCATATGTGACCAGAAGGCGATTTCCTTCATAACAAAGTTTTCCATCTTCTCGAAATGCTTTAATTTTAAGGCCATCTTCCCAAACATAAGACACTGGTTGGAGCATAGAAATTTGAGTTGGGAAGATCGTTACATCTTTCTTCCTGGTGGAGCTGTTAAGAATCTTGTCTCTACTTCACCATTTGCTTTCCTGATAAAGAGAGGATCATTTGACTAGATCGGTTTAGTCGCCTGATTAAGCATCTCATATTTCGTAATCCATGATTCTAGAAAAAGAGAAGTCATCTGGTCCTTGTTGAGTTGTCTTGGAACAAAAGTGCACATGGGTGTCATTTCAAGATCAACTTGAATCAATAAAGCATCATTAGATTGAGCTATTTCTGGAACTGCCATGTCAAAAGCATGATTCTGAAGTCTATAAGCAAGTTGGTAGTGAAGCGTGGCAGCAAATGTGTCTTGCACCTGAGAGGCTCCTGTAATCTGGACCTGTACTTTGAGAGCATCACAGAGATGAAGATCTTTGAGAGAAATATTGAAGTTGGGAAAAAGTGTAACAAAGATTGTTCCCACATTTAAAGTTGTCTGAACTGTTCCTATAACTGCATTTTGATATTCCAAGAATCTGGAATCAAGAAGTGAAATTCCAAAGACTATAGGAAGTTCCTTTCTTCCATTGAAAGTTAACGCCAACCTTACAGCACCAAAATGAAGGTGTGTGTATCCTTGTTTCTGCCATGGAATTACAAATTCTCTGGGAAGGGCAAGGGTAATGAAATTTTCTGTTTCACTTGCTGGAATATTATAATGGTCAAACTTGGAAGCTTGGACATATTCTTTTACAGTAGAAGGTTAAGAAGGACCTAAAAACTTTTTTATGGATTTTTTGAAAGAAACTTGGGGTTTATCAAACACAGTATAAAGATTTACAATAGGAAAGTCAGTAATAGGAATCTTACTATCTTCAGGTACATGGGAGATTTCATACAAGTAATCTAATCTATTTGCCATGGATTTATGAAGGGAAAAATCAAAGACAAGTTTAGTGGTATCAGTAACTTCTGAAGATGAACTTGTCATGATAATTTCTTCTAGAAAGAACCGTTTACCAAAGACCTAATGTGACTAAAATGCCAACTCCAGGCTTAAACATCCACAAGGTAACTATGGAAAAGTAGATTCTTTGGGAATTTTGAGAACAAACTCCTTAGTGTTCTACTTGATTATCAAATCCAGTGTTCTGATGTGATTAATACAGAGGATCCACGTGTTATGGTAACTGTAAATCACAGAGCATACTAATCAGGATAATAATCAAAGTATACTAATCAAAAGAGGGAGAAACTAATCACAAGGCTCTGATACCAACTATTGAGAGAAAGACCAGGAAACGGGAGAAAGAGGGTGTAAGAAGATTATGGAAATTGGTTAATAACATATATCACTAAGAAGATATAAAAGATAACATGAAAATATGGGATAGAGCACATCACAAGATACAACAAACTAAGAGATATTATTAGATTCAACAACTTTTTTACATTAGACATAAAAGACACTGTTGAACATCTTACAAGAACTGGTAATCTTACAAGGAAATCTAAGGGTTTTCTTTTTCTCTCTTCACTCTTGCCTCTTCAGAGTTACAAGGTCCCTATTTATAGACCACAAAGCTTAGAGATAATGTACGTTATACATTTCAAAAGAAAGTAGGGGACTAAGCCATGGATTTACAAGTGGCAAAAAGGTAGGGGCTTGGCTGGAGACATATCTTCTTCCAGATAGAGCTCTGCAATGATAATAATTGTGGATGTCAGGATAAGGTTCACATACATCTGGAGTAGAGGTCCTGGCTGGAGCTGATGAACAAGTGTTAAGCTGCGTAGGGGACTTATCTGCATGGGTAAGGTTACTCAGATATGCTTTTGACAAAAGAGTAGATATGTGATTGTTGAGAATAAGAGTGCTCACAAACGTCTTCAGATGTAGTAAAATAAACTGGTTTTTTAATTTGGAGCTAAACACACACTAAGGGTCTGTTTGGGATTCGCTTATTTTGTTAAAACTAAAAACTTTTTACTGAAAGTACGGTAGATAAAGATAAAAGTTAGTTGAAATAGTATAATAAAACCCATGAATAATACCAAAAAGTATAGTGGGGTTCATAAATAGTAACAAAAATAAGCTAAATAGTAAACTAAACTAGCAAAAAATAATCTATCCAAACCAACAATTTTAAAAACACAAAAATCACAACTTTTTTCCTAGATTGTTATAAAATGTTTTATCATTGTTAACACATGTGAAAGTAATATTAATAATGAATTTATGTGTTATGGTGATTAGAGAACTCTATAAGTTTTTTTTTTTTTTTTTTTTTTTTTTTTTTTTTTAGAACTCTATAAGTTGTGGAAAAATATTATTATTATTATTATTATTAATTTTTTTAAAAAAATGGGTCTAGTTTTGCTTTGCGTCTGGGGCAGTTGAACATGAACTCTAATGGGCAATTTTTTTATTATGCTTGCCCCCACGGCAGAACCCGCAAGAGGAGTAAAAGGACATATGGTCAGATGCTAATAATTGGTCAACTAATCCCGAATTTAAAGATGTCACACCAACTAATTTCATCTATTAATTAACATTTTTTATTTTATTTTTTAATTTGAGCTATTCTCAATTCGTTATGAGACCGTACTAGCCGCTGTTCTTTTGATGGTAAATCAAAACTTTAAAAGCTTGCGTATGACATTTGATTTAAAAAGTTAATTTTTATTTTTATTATTTAGTTTATTTTTACTATTATTTATGAAATATATTATATTTTTTAGTAATATTTATGAGTCATATTATACTATTTTAGTTACTTTTTAATTTATCTATAATACTTTCAGTAAAAAAATTTTAATTTCAGCTAGATAAACTGTTTCCAAACAGAATATAAGAATTACTTTTTTGTTTTTTTTTGTCCTCTTAGGAATATTTTTTATATTTGGTGAGAGTGTGAGACTACTTAAAAATAAAAGTAAAAGGAGAAGTTAAATTGGATATTTCTCAACATTTAACCTTTGTATTAAAATTATTCTTATTTTCTCATAGCAATTGAAATTTATGAAACCGAGTTTATTTTGATGATATGGAGCCTACGGTTATGATTAGGGGTGAATAGCGGCCAGTTCAGTTGGCGTTGGAGGGCTTGTTTGTGTTTATGCCAAGCTCATCGAACTTCTCAGAAAACAAACCGTCATGATGTCACTAGATTATAATTCAGGTTGTGTCACTGGCGGTGTTTGTTGGTACGGCTGTCTCAGTAGATTTGAGAACCCAACAACTAGCTAATGTCTCTAGAGTCTAGTCTATTGTTATGCAATATTTTGTGTACAGTGTCATCTAGCGTTTTGTTGGCCAATGTCTCTAGTTGCTATTGTTCTGTTGTGAACTTTGTTCTACTTTAATAAATTTCTCAAATCATACAAAAATAGACCAAAATTAAGTAGATTAGAGAAGTGAGAACCTAATAACCAAAACTCAGTAGATCTAGGGACCCAAAAGATCAAAATTCAGTAGATCTACTAAAAAAGGATAGATAGGCAGCGATGGCAACAAAAGAGGTGAGCGGAGGGAGGAAAAATCTGGGTTGAACAATATATGGGTAAGGAGGAGACATGTAGTGGTTGTGAGGAGGAAAACTTAATAGGTAGGTTAACGGTGCGATGCAGAGGTTGGAATTTAGAGGGAGAAACCGGCTGATGTTGGAAACTTAGAAACATGACTGACAATTACTTTGTTCACTGTTGGCAACTATGTTATTCAGTTCGATCACCATGGTTTCGGTGCAATTTGTCAAGCTAGATCGGGGCTTGAATATCACTAGTTATGATGTGACATGAATTCTAAATATCAAGTTATGTTAATATTTTCCATGTGCGAAATGAAATTAAAAGAGTTTTTTATTCACTAGTTATTCACATGAATTCTATTTATTCACAATTTTGAAAGCATAAACTAAAATGAATATTTTCACATTCTCAAAAAAAAAAAAATATATTTTTTCAAATACAAGAAAGAATTTAAAATAGAGAGAAATTATATATTCACAATATTTTCATAACAAATTTTAGGTGGTAAATTGTTATTGACTATTATAGGTGGACAAAAAAGTAACTTAATTTGTGAATTTAAATTAGAACTAATAATAACTTTCCACCTATAATTTATTGTGAAAAATATTATGGACGTAACACTTCTCTAAAATAAATGACAAAATTGAGTGCCAAATATACCATTTTAACTAAAATAAATAAATTGTAATTTTTCTTTTGAAACAACAAAAGTTGAAAACAGTTAATTGTAACTAGCTTGTAACCCCATGCATATACATGAATACACTTAAAGATATACAATAAGATGCATAATATAATTCCTATATATAATTCAAATACTATTGATAGTCATTTTTATATTTTGTTAACTCTTTAAAAAATTTTGTAAAGATATTATTAAGTATAAAATGTAAATTGTCCATTTTTGAAAAAAAATTATTATTATGAAGCACTTTGTTTTTTACGATTCATTTATTTTAGACTCTTTGATTTTTGTACTTAATAATTAGTTGGATGAATATTTATAATGTAGTCTCACAATTGATTTTAAAATTAAGAAATAAAACTCTTTAAGAATAAATAATTTAGGACACGTGGCGCAAAATTGAATCACTAATTTGAAATTCTAATTTAAGTTTCTCTAAACTTTATCAATTATTAAATATATAGATTTCTTCCCGTCCTGTGTAACTCTTCTTGGCCGATGATTTTAGGTGACCAAAGAAGCCCTGCATATGGCATTTAATCAGTAATAATAATCATCATCAATAAACAATAATAGTACTAATTAATTGGCCCTCTTTTAAGTCTTGGGTGGTTGGCAATATTTGTCAGGGCAAGTTGTTTGCAATATTAATGGCAGTCTTTTGTTTTTTATATTATGGCCTGTATTAGGAGTTTAAGACATCCGTGCAGGAGAACGTATTCCGTGA